>NW_027555514.1:250102996-250325496 GCF_003287225.1 Phascolarctos cinereus
ATGAGAAATGCTTATTTGTTTTCTGCAATTTATGAGATTTCCGTTCACTTGTGTTGGCAATGTAAGATATCTCCAGTTAATAAATAAGAAATAATTAATTCCTTTAAACCACAAATACCTTTATTTTTATTGCAATTACTTTGCATACTTTATGACGCAGCTCTGTTTTTCTCTCTTTTTTATGAAATTATGTATGTCTTGTTTTTACATTACGAAAATACATGCCTACTCCATTATTTCCTTTTTTAGTCAACACATTGTTATATATCTAAAGCTCATATCAATTTACAGGACAACATTGCCTGGTCTACACTTGTGAAGTTATTTGATCCTGTGAAATCCCCCAGATGCTATGCTGTTATTGCTCTGAAGAAACAGCCATGCTTTCAAGTTGAAGCAAGTTGTTAGATGGAACCAGGCTGGAGACTTGATGCAGTGATTGCTTTTCTAACCATCTCTTTGTAGTTTGGTATTAATAGTAACAGCTGCCAGTGATGATTTCTATATGGACTTTTTAATGAATAATAAATAAATCATGAAAAAAATAGGATTCCAGTTTTCTATTGTCAGTCCTTTGCAGCCACCCCCTGAGAATCTGCTTAAAGGGTTAATTGACTTTACTGACCCAGAAGCTGTACAGTAATATGATATTATAATGTTAACCCTATTTTCAATATTTTTAGGCCCTGGCTATTTGTTCTATGTCAAAATTTTGGCTTTTTCAGTGATTTAAAGACAATAAAATGACATTAATAGAGTGATTCAGACCTCTAGCATTTTCTCCCACATGTTGATAGGATTTTGAAATTTTTCAGTAGGGAAAATCTACATTAAAGGAATATCTGGGGGCAGCTAGGTGGCGCTGTGGATGGAGTACTGCCCTGAAGTCAGGAGGACCTGAGTTCAAATTTGGCCTCAGACCAAACACTTGACACTAACTAGCTGTGTGACCCTGGGTAAGTCACTTAACCCCAATTGCCTAATATATGTATATGGATAATGTTTTTAGATTATAGATTATAAATTTTCATTCTTTCAATCTCAGCTATATGAGGTAGTCAGTCAACAAGCATTTATTAAATGCTTCCTGTGGGTGAGGCATTGTGCTGGAGATGAAAAGAAAGGCAAAAACAGAGCCTCTGCTCTAAAGAAGTTCACGTTCTAATGGAGATAATTGCCCATATGTGTTAAAAATCAGTCTTTGCCTCAGAGGTTTCTTGGGTATATCTCTAATTTTGAATAGTAAAATATCTATCTTTAGCATTATTAGGCCTGTCTTAATTATAGGGGATCAAGAAGAGCAAAGAGTAACTCATCAGATAGCAAAGACCAAAAAAAAAAAATGGTGGTTGTTGCAAAGATTATGGTAACACAAGCACACTGTGTGCTAGTGGTTGGCCTGTAAATTGGTCCTGCCATTTGGGAAAACAATTTGGACCCATGCTATAAAAATCCCAAAACTCTACATGGCCTTTTACCCAACTACACTGGAACTGGGCAGATAGCCCATAGAGGTCAAAGACAGAAGAGAGAATGTGCAGAAATATTTATAGCAGCACTTTTTGTGGTACAAAATGAGTACCCATCATTTGGGGAAGTGACTGAACAAATTGTAGTATTTAGAAGTGTAATGGAATATTGCTGTGCCATAAGGAATGGCAAACATGAAGAATTCAGAAAAAAAAATTGGAAAGTCTTGTATGAAGTGATACAAAAGTGAAGTAAGCAGAACCAAGAAAATAAAAAGAACAGCATGATATGTAAAAAATAAAAATATAAACCAGCACTGACAGACTACTTTCATCAATGCAGCAATCATTCAATCATTCTTGGTTTCCCAAGACTAGTGTTGAAACATGCTTCCTTTCAGGAGTGAAGTGGTGAACTACAGAGGCAGACTAAGGCATGCATTCTCAAACATGGTCAGTGTGTTGGTTTGTTTTGCTTAAATTCTGTTGCAAAGGGGAGATGTCATTTCAAAATGACAGCAATGGAAAAATGGTAAGAAAGCAGTGCTTTAGGCATAGGTGGTATTTCAGAAGCATGATGCCATCTTCAGTGTTTTCGTTAGCATGAGTAGTAACCTAGCATAACTAGCAGACAAATGCTCAGGTTTACATTACCTACCTAAGACATTGGCTTTGTATAAATATCCCATTGGTGCTCATTTGAAACGACTTACTTAAGGCAATACTAAAATAAAGGCCATTTTTCCTAAATTTAAATGAGACAGTGCCTGCTCTCAAGGAGTTTAAAATCACATAGAAAAGTCATACTTTAGAAAATACATTTGTGAATTTGCAGTTGAATAAAATAATTTTAAAAATCAAATGAGATGGGGCAATTAGGTGGTACAGTGGATACAGCACTAGCCCTGGAATCAGGAGGACCTGAGTTCAAATCTGGCATCAGAAACTTACTAACTGTGTGACCCTGGACAAGTCACTTAACCTTGATTGTCACCCAAAAAAAAGAAACTAAAAAAAAAATCAAATGAAACAATGTATGTCAAGCACTTTACAAACCTTTAAGTACTATACATATGCTATTATTATTATGAAATCAAGCCTGGCTTGGATTCTTCTAGTCTACTCAATATCAAGAGAAATTGATTAATATGGCATTCGCGATTAACCAGTGAATTCAGTTCGTGCAGACAGTCAGCCAAGGGCAAATGAATTCACCACATTCTAAAGATAACATTTATATCTATTTTCAGTATATTTTTTAAAATTGTTATTAAATTTTATTTTAAATTTATGGAACAAAACAAGCATTTCAGTGTATTTTCAAAATTAACCATCCATTCCATATGTGCTAGGCAGGGGGAGAGACAGAGACTAAGATCATGTTCTTATCAATTAGCTTCTCATCCTGTTCAAGTTAGGGCAATTACTTCACTTTACTATGTTTTTAGCAAAGAAGGCCATCCTCTCTTTTCCTATAGAATGTCTCAGAAATGACAGAAGGACTTTCTTTTATTCCCTGGGAAACCTCCATCTGTGCAAACCTTTCAACTCCTAAAGCCCTATGTTCATATAATATTCACAAGTAGGTGAAAAGAAAGTGTCTTAGATGCTTCCAGTACCCACACGTCATATCCTGGCATTAACATAACCTGGAGCTTTTTTGATGGTAAGTTGCAACCATCACCTTTCTCTCTTGTTTATTGTTGTTCAGTCGTTTGAGTTGTGTCCAACTCTTCATGACCCCATTTGGGATTTTCTTGACAAAGATACTGGGGTGGTTTGCCATTTCCTTTTCCAGCTCATTTTATAGATGAAGAACTGAAGCAAACAGTGTGAAGTGACTTACCCAGGGTCACCCAGCTCACAAGTGTTTGAGGAGGATGAGTCTTCCTGATTTCAAGACCTCCTTCTCTCTCTTCCTCTCTCTCTCTCTCTCTCTCTCTCTCTCTCTCTCTCTCTCTCTCTCTCTCTCTCTCTCTCCTCTCTCTCTCTCTCTGTCTCTCCTGGTATCTAAATGGCTATTGAATATTATGACACTGAAGAAGTTGTATGTCAAATTGTAAAAAAAAAATGTTAGCTTGCCTGAGGAAGCTTTTCTTTTTTTTTTTTTTTTTTTGGTTAGGCAGTGGGGTTAAGTGACTTGCCCAGGGTCACACAGGTAGTAAGTGTTATGTGTCTGAGGCTGGATTTGAACTTATGTCCTCCTGAATCCAGGCCTGGTGCTCTGTCTGCTGAACCACCTAACTGCCCCCCTGAGGAAGCTTTTCCTCCCTCCCATTTAAGTGCAAAAGTCTGACCAGAGTTAAAAAAACAAAAAGCCCATGGATGTATTACTTACAAGCATTGAGCAAAGTTTTTACTTAATCTAAAATTATGATACTCAGAGTGAAGATTAAGTGTTGTTATATGTTGTCTGTCCCATTAAAAATGTGAGCTCTTAAAAGCAAGGACCATCTTGCTTTTCTATTTATATCTCTAGTACTTAGTTCAGCATTTTGCATATATTAAGTACTTAATGAATGCTTCATTCATGATCATAGCTAATTCTTTATCACATGGGCTTTGTAGTGAACTAGTTAAAAATCCAAATGTTCCACATATTTTTTCCAAGCAACAAAAAACAACAGTCTGCATGACAAAAATTAGAAATAAATTTATAACAGATAATCCCTGTACGTGAACTCAGAAATGATTTTTGGAAATGAGACTTTTGGAAACTGCTTTTCAGTGCCTTTTACCCTTTCCTCTGAGGATTAGAACACCCTACACAAAGTCCTCAGACCTTTAGCTCCTACCCTTTCCCTCCCCTTTTGCTGTTGGAGCCCTCCACTGCTATCATGAGCAAAGCTTTTCAGTCTACAGAACCTCTGCCCAGTACCCATTCTCTCTTCATACTCCTAGTCCTCCTTTCCTAGGTACAAAGTTCATGGGGTTCAGGAATACTGAGCAGCCACCAGTTCCACATGTCAGCTGTATAGGTTGAATTGGGCTTTTTTTGGTTGGCCTGGGAACTTTTATAACTTTGTTTCTATGGAAAAAGATGTTCAGAGTTCCAGACTGACTTACAAATAAACTTTTGGAGCAAAATCTGAAAGTTGTATAAGTTGTGGACTGCCTGTATTTACAAGTGAATTAAATACTGCATGCACATTCAAATTTGGCATTGTTTTTGGGGACAAAACATTGTATTCTGCCTCATAGTTTAAGGTTAATTTGTATTACTAAATAATGCTATCCATTCTAATTTGGTGGTTTATTTGATTCAAAGAACACTTAACTACACTTTTACTATATGCAATGTACAATGTTAGGTCCTGGGGTAACAAGGAGTCGATTCAGTTAGACACAGATTTCATAAACTACCATTTATGAGGCATTGTGCTTACTAGTCATTAGGAATCCAGAGATAGCTGTGATAGAGGCCCTTCCCTCAAGAAGCTTATAGTCTTCTTCAGGGGTCCTTGATCTCTTTTTGTGTCATGAATTCCTCTAGCAATATGGTAAAAACCCGTGAACTCTTTCTCAGAATAATGTCTTTAAATACAAAACAAAAACATAGGATTACAAAGAAAACTACTGAAATATATTGAAATGCAAATTTTTTTTTTTTTGCTAGTCTGAGTTCATAGACCTCCCCACCAACTATCACCACCTCTAGGTTAAAAACCAGGTCACCTGTAAGGAAAGGCATGAACAAAAATCAACCAGTCAACTAGCTTTTATTAAGCCTGTACTGTATGCCACACAAATAAAAATGAAATAAGGAAGAGTGAAATAAATACAGAGAAAAAATATATAGGGTATGTGTTAGGAGAAATCTTAGGAAAAGATCACTTTCCTCCTGGTTGGTAAAAGTTGACAAAGCTATAAATACAAAGTCACATCTGAGCTGGTCCTTCTAAGAAAGAAATTGACACTAACATATAGAGAATATTCCAGAGGTCGGTGGAGTACAGGATAGAAGGTCATTTATTTTACCTGCACTGTAAATAATAATACTAATAATTGCTAATGTTTATATAGAACTTAGTATGTGTCAGGCACTGTGCTAAGCACTTTATAATTATAATCTCATTTGCTCTTCACAAAACCCCTTCCTATTTTGCAGATGAGGCAACTAAGACAAATTGAGGTGAAGGGGCTTGCCCAGGGTCACCCAGTTTGTAAGTTTCTGAGGCAGGTCTTCCCTACTCCAGGACTGCCACTCTATCTGCTTACCACCAACCTACAAATTAGGCTAAAAATAATATGAGATTAGACTAGAAAGGTATTTGGGGGCAGTAATTACTATCAGGAACAGGATTTTATGCTTTAACAAGTTGGCAATGGAGTCATTGAAGGTTTCTGTGTAGAAAAATAACGAGTTGTGTTGGAAAGATTACTTAGGTACCGATTTTGAAGATGAAGATTTGACGGTATAGATGGTATCAGATCCAAGTCTTGTCTCTGTCATACTGGATGTATAACTGGGCAAGTCACTTAACTTCAGGATGCTTTAGGCAACTGGCCAAGACAGTAAATAAGTTGTAGAGAAGGTGCTGGAATTTCTTCACCCAGAAGTTCACTATGCCAGTATCACAGATCTAATTCCTAAACTATGTTCCGAATACTATTGATACAAAGATACAAGCAAAATTGTCCCTTCCCTCTAGGACCTAGTATTTTACTCAGGAGAGGGAGTAATTGAAGACAAATAGATGAATAAAATGGATGATGATGATGATGATGATGATGATGATAGTGACAGATAAATGGATGATGATGGTGATGGATGGATGGATGGATGCAATGAGCTCCAATTTAGAAAGTTCTTTTCTAAGGAGTGTAAAGTGCTTTACATAAATTATTTTATTTTATTTTTTACAACATTGTGTGGTATGTGCTATTATTGTTCCCATTTTATAGGTATAGCATATAGAGACTTTGAACTCACTCATGCCTTGGACTAGCAGGTCAAGCCACCAGAGCTGAGCTGCTACAGCTCCTTTCAGAATGTAGAGGTTGTTCTTAGGGACTGAAGGAAGGAAGGAAGGAAGGAAGGAAGGAAGGAAGGAAGGAAGGAAGGAAGTCCTAAGTCCCTACTTGTTTACTTCTACACATGATTATCAGTTGATATCAGTTAGCCAGATTAAATCAGCTTTTTTAAAAAGCTGTTTTACTAAGGTGTCATAGTAAGAACAGAGGCAGAAAACACCCCCAAAATTCAGACATACTTTCCTACCAGTACAGAGTTAAGGGAAAAGTGGAGAAATGTATACCTTTTGGTTGTTAGAAGTTCTTTTTTCCTCTTTTGGGGCTTCTCCCGAAGTTCGCCTTAGGCATTATATAGCTTTTCTGTTGACCTCTTCATCATTGTGTCTAATTGGTCCTTGGTTCCCAATGAGGACATTGCATCAGCTATTTAGATGGCTACTGCTAAGACTAGGATACTGATGGGAATTCCAAAATTCTCCAATCTATCAATAAAGTCCTTCTGTGACGAGGCAGGGAGGGAAGAGGCTCTCCCAACCCAGCCCCTCCAACTGATTTCTTCTCAAAGGATTGTCTAGAATGTTTCCCCCACTAAGGTACCAGATGTTTGAATGCCCAGTTTCAAATTAGCTTGCTGATTTGACCCACTAGATATGACCAAATCTCCTCAACTAATTATAACAGGCTTCCTGTTGTACCTAGTTGAAATGATTTTCATTGATTTATTCAGTGGAGATGTCTTCATCTGGCTAAAGGTATCCTGGCTAAGTGGGGTGGGGCAATTGATTGACTCAGTTGATACCTCCCTACCCTTACACAAATGAAGAAAGGGAATGATTAAGTGACTTGCCCAGAATTAAACACATCATAAGCTTCCTGGGCAAAATTCAACCTTGTGTAGTTTATTGTTTTATCCACTCCACTCTGCTTACAAAGCAGCACAAATTAATTTCAAAATAGAATGTTTAAAATTCAAGGGAAGGGGCATAAAAGACCTTCTATAAAAGTAGCACCTGAAGTTGGCTTTCAAAGAAAGTAGAAATTCTAAGAGGCAGAGGTAATGAAGGCACACATAATAAACACAAAGACAGAGGTTTTGACTAGAGTAGAGATGTATATCAAAAGAGTGATGTGAAATAAGATTAGAAAGGTAGTTGGAAGGTAAAATGTGGAGGGACTTAAATTGTGTCCTTTTGGTAGCAATAGTGATAACCTGAAGATTTTGTTTTTTTAATTAGAGTAGGTGGCATCCATGGATCTGTGTTTAGAGATTAGTTTGGCAGCTGAGTAGAAAATTCATTAGAGGAGAGACTTGTGTCAGGAGGACCAATTACAAGGCTATTAAAATAGTCCACAGAAGAGTGTATGAGGTCATGATATCCGGCCAAGGTTGTATGAGTAATATATTTAAAAGATAATTCATTTAAGTGGCAATATGTAAAGAGAGGAGGGGAGGGGAGGAGAGAAATTGGTAAAATTTCTCAGCTCCTAATCAGGTGGATTTAGGTTCAAATCCTACCTCTGACATTTGCTAACTTTGTGACACTAGGCAAGTCATTTAACCTCTATATATGTCAGGCAACTCTTCAAGACTTACCTGCTACAGTGTGGGGGTGGGGGGAGAGGGAAAAGAGTCACTATGGTGGAGGGAGTTCCCATACTAGAAGTTCCTTAGTTTTAACATCATCAATTTGGGAGTGGAGGGTGATTAGAGAAGAGAGAGAGAGGCAGGCAGGAAGACCTATTGATTGTAAGAGTCCAGGAGAAATGTGATGAAGGCTTAAACTAGGGTGTGGGTGTCTGTGAATATTAGATATTCTATCATTCAGGAGTTATTTATTAAACTCTAAGTATGTGCAAAGTATTATGCTAGGTGCTGAGGGGAGAATAAAAGATGAGAGAAAGTGCCTGCCCTCCAGAGGTTTCTTCTGCACATACAAGAAACACATATGAAACAGTTCAGCTTACCATGGAGGTAATGACTATTAGGGAAAAGATTGTCCAAAAGAATATTGTGCCACCTACTACCTCGAGCTGTGTTAGAATCATGTTCATTTGTCTTATATTCTCCATGAATTGCAAAATTTCCTTCCTCCTTAAGAACCAGGATGTTTTTTGTCCTTTTTGAAATCAGTCTCAATGGCTTGTATTCATGAGTGAGGACGAAAAGTCTGCTGTGAAGAACATGTGCTCTGTTTAACCTGTGATAAAACTGGCTGAAACTCTCCAAACTTCCCCAGATGGCTTGTACTTGGCCAGCGATGCTACTGGCTGCATGTGTGGGAATTTATTAGTTGATGTCTTTATCTCAATGGGTTGCCTCATTAAGTTTGCAGATGTTCTGTCAATGTAAGACTTTAAGAAAAAAACATACTGTTTTTATTAGAACTTTCCAATGTACAGCACAGCCTGATAGAGTTAACACAGTACAATAGAGAACAAAGCAGCATGTATTAAAGTCTCCTGGGAAGGGGGGGTGGGGAATACCCCATCACTTGTATTAGGGAAGCTATGGTCAAGCACCTAAAAACTGAAGGAAAAATGCCCAGATGCTAAATTGAGATTATTTCCTGTTTGGTCTATGTGTGATTGGAATAAGGTGAAATGAGTAATGAAATAGTATACCAGCCAATTAGCTGACTTCATGTATTCACCATTGAGATTAACTATGAGTTGGTTAACTCCTCTTTTAGGAGAGGCCATAGTCTACCATAACTGCTGCAAGTCTTTTAGAGACTCAATCTTAGATGTGGTGTTCCATGAAGCAGAGCATGCCCAACTAATATGTTTCGAGGGAAAGATAAAACAATTCCAGATACCAACTGATTTTTATAAGAGAACAATATGGTGCCCTGGTAGCTTCAGAACACTCTCTGATTTTCACGAAGAACAATTATTTCTACATGCAAGTAAGACCAAATGTAGGAATGAGGCAAACTTAAATCCTAGAAGAAAAAGGCATAGTTCTATTTTTAATGAGCAGGTTTTCCATTGTTTTTGTTTGTCTTTTTTTCCTTTTTCCACTGCTGGATTTGAAAAATTAAATAGTTTTGTGTGGTTTCACCCACTCCTGTGGATTAAGGTGACCACAGCAGGTGACAAAGGAAAGAGCAATTTTAATACATGAAATGCAGACACATTCTAAGTATAAAAACTGAGCTGTTCAGAAGACCATCTTGATATAAACACAAGCACTCCATACTTAACTGTGAAAAGTCATGTCTTGACAGCCATCCAGATTACATAAGAAATAATGAAAAAGGATTTGAACACCAACATTGGAGAGTACATTTGTGCCATAAACTCTTAAATGCCTTTGATACTGCAAAAGAACTATGATATCATCATCATAATAGCTAATGCTTATATAAGTTTATGTAACACTTTAAGGTTTATAAAGCACTTTATATGTATTATCTAATTTATTAAAAAAAAAAGAAACCCTGTACAGTAGGAGCTATTAGCCCCATTTTACAGATAAGAAAAGGAAAGCTAAGAGGTTAATGATTGTCTAGGATCACACAGCTAGTAAACAGTTGAGGAAAGATTTGAACCCAGGTCTTTCTAGTGCCAGACTTCATTAGATAATGTCTTTAATTTGGGGAGTTAAAAATATTTCACCTTGTGGCCAACTTTCAGAACTTAGGCTGGCCCTTAAAGATAGCTTGTTGATGAGCCAGTAATAGCCTCTGTCTGAGCTTATGATTGATTGGCACAAACTCTAAGAGCCACATATTCACTCCACATCATAAGAAGGAGTGAGACAGAACTTTGGCAGAAGAAAATCTTTTAATAACACAGATAAGAGAAAGGCAGTTTGATGTAGCTGACAGAGAGCTGGTCTTTGAGTCAGAAGACCTGGGTTCAAGTTCTGTTTCTAAAACAAACTGGCTGTGTGACCCTGGGTGAGTCACCTAACTCCTCAGTTCCGTAGGCAACTCTCTTAGATGACGTTTCAGAGAAGGTGCCAACATGCATTAATTGCAGGAGTTTTCTATATTAACAAAATCATGGATTCAGTCCCAATCCCAAATACAAACAAATTTGTGAGGCTTTCTTTCTCCATAAATTGTGCCCAACTATCTATAACGTGAATATTTGAAATCCAGTAGACAAAAAAAGTTCTCACTTCAGGGCTCTTCCCATAGAATTTTAATATCTGCTTTTGTTTTCAATGAGGTCATCAGTAAAGTGTTCCTACTGTAATTTCAAAATTGCAACTACCTGGGTAAATAAAAGTATTACATTACGTTTATCCATAGATGTCAGTAGAATGTCTTCTACCTCGAGGTTAAACATGGTTAAGTATTAAAAGCAAACAAAAGCTCCTTAATGTTCCTTAGCTGAGAAACTTATAACTATGGCCAAAAAAAATCAGGCTTCATTTGGTGAAGATATATGCAGACTGTACCACAAGTATCCCTGCAGTGTGTTTGAAGGGGATTACTATTCATTTTATCTAGAGTGCATTTGCAGCTTTCCGTGAAAGACACCTGTAAAAGGATCAGCTTTCACTAGACTGCTCAGAAGTTAACCTAATTGGCTCAGGGATAAGAATCCCACTGATGTTATAAATAATCTTCCAATCGCAACCTAATTTTATTTTAATCATTTCTGGAGCAATACTTTATTTTGTATTTGGACTTTGTTGTTTCATAACTGGAGGATGTTACAGGTGGATCTTAGTTGAAATAAATTAGGAGATTCAACTTGAGACTGTTTCCCAAGAATGGGGCTAAGGCTATTGAATTTTAAGTAAGAACTTCTATCAAAGTAACAATATTCTTATGCAAAGTATCAATCCTCATCTTCAACACAAAATAAACCATTTACTAAGTGCTGTTGAAGGACATTCAATATTAAAAAGTTCTAAATGTGTTCATTCAAATTCCTGCTATTGGGAGCTCCTGGCCTCGCCACAGTGCTTTTATTTTTCTGACCCTTCATCAGGTTACTCACAAATGTTGTTCCACACTTTTTCCTTGCCTCCCAACCCCTCTTCTCCCCTCATCCCTTTTTCTCAGTAGATGATCTTTCCTACTCTGTTATTTTAAGAATGCTGAGACCAGCTAAGATTAGAAGGGAAGCAGAAAGCTGGGAAACAATTTTCACAGTTGATAAAGGACTCGTTTCTAAAATATATAGAGAACTGAGTCAAATTTACAAGAATATAAGTTATTCCCCAATTGATAAATGATCAAAGGATATGAACAGGCAGTTTTCAGATGAAGAAATTAAAGCTATCTTATAGTCATATAAAAATGCTCTAAATCACTATTAAGTAGAGAAACGCAAATTAAAACAATTCTGAATTACAACCTTATACCTATCAGATTGGCTAATACGACAAGACAAGAAAAGAAAATGATAAACGTTGGAGAAGATGTGAGAAAATTGGAACACTAATGCATTGTTGGTGGTGTGGTGAACTGATCCAACCATTCTGGAGAACAATTTGGAACTATGCCCGAAGGGGTATAAAACTGTGCGTACACTTTGGTCCAGCAATACCACTACTGGGACTGTATCCCAAAGAGATCATATAAAAGGGAAAAAGGACCAACACGTACAAAAATATTTATAGTAGCTCTTTTTGTGATGGCCAAGAATTGGAAATCGGGGGGATGTTCATCAACTGGAAAATGCCTGAACAAGTTGTGGTATATGAATGTAATGAAATGCTATTATTCTGTAAGAAATGATAAGCAGACAGATTTCAGAAACACCTGGAAAGACTTGTATGAACCGATGCTGAGTGAAGTGAGCAGAACCAGGAGAACATTGTACACAGTAACAGCCACACTGTGTGATGACTGACTTTGATAGACTTAGCTCTTCTCAGTAATACAGTGATCTAAGACAGTTTGAAAAGACTCAAGATAGAATATGCTATCCACATCCAGAGAGAAAACTATGGAGTTTGAATGCAGATCAAAGCACACTATTTTCTCTTTTTTCCCCTTTCTCATGGTTTTTCCCTTTTGTTCTGATTCTTCTTTCACAACACGACTAATGTGGAAATATGTTTAATATGATTGTACATGTATAGCCTATTTCAGATTGCATGTCACCTTAGGGAAGGGGGAGGGGAGGGAGAGAGAAAAAAATTTGGAACTCAAAATCTTATAAAAGTGAATGTTGAAAAATTAAAAAAAAAAAGAATGCTGAGACCATATACTATGGTTTTTATCTCTCTTTTACTACTTTTCAAAATCTGTTTTCATGCATCCTTCCCTCCTGCTTCAGGTAAAGGGGCGGTCCTTCTCCTTGTCAAAGACTCTCCTCCTCCCCTACACTTGTGCCTCAAGCTAAGGCTCTTGTCCTAATTCCTTTCCTCTGCTCCAGGACTTGTTCCCTTTGACTCTTCTCTACCTCATCTGGAATCTTTCCTCTCTGCTGGTTGTACCCTTCTCTCCCATCCTAAAAATACTTTCTTTTTACTGGGCTATCCCTTCAAACTATTATCCCAACTCTCTCCTACCACACTGTCAAAATGCTAGGAAAAAAATAATCTTTGATTACTGCCTTTATTTTCTCACCAACCACTCATATCTCAATCACCGTCACCCGCCAGCAATCTAAGTGATTTCCACTTCCACTTTTCTGAAATTGCTTTGTCAAGATGACTGATAACATCTTAATTGCCAAATCCAGGATCCTTTCTTCCCCAGTCTTCTTGACCTTACTTTAGCATTTGACACTGATAGCTACTTCATCTTTTTTTGTTTGTTTGTTTTGTTTTGTTTTGTTTGCTTTTTGGTGAGGTAATAAGGGTTAAATAACTTCCCCAGGGTCACAAAGCTAGTAAGTGTCAAGTGTCTGAGGCTGGACTTGAACTCAGGTCCTTCTGACTCCAAGACCAGAGCTCTATCCACTGCGCCACCTAGGTGCCCCAAAAGCTACTTCTACTGACCTTGGTTTCCAAGGCAGTGTGATGTATTTCCAAGGCAGTTCTTTTGTGTTTGTAACCCAGTCAGTAGAATATAATAGACATTTATAAATACTTGTTGATTAATTAATTGATCAGGACTGTATAAATGTGGGTTCAAAGCTACCCTACCACATTTTACGCTGGATATGTTAATAAGGTGAGATCGTGTCTCAACAAAATGGTAGACTTTAGAGTAAATACATCAAGCCATTCAAACTTTAGTTTTATTTAGATAGGCTGAGGAAACTTGGCCACACTTTAGAAGTCTCTATAAATTACCAAACTTGTTAGAACTAAAGTCATTCTAGACATTGGAATAAGTACGGCATTCTACCCAAACCCCCTGAGAAGGAACGCGGGGACAGAAGTGTTGGAGAGGCTTTGCATCTCCTTCCCCCACAGCTCTAGCCAAAGAAGGACTTTATTCAAAGGCTATAGAGAATGTTAAACTTCTGATCTGACCATCCATGACCTATTGGTATCCCTGGATTTGCTGATAAAAGGGTCTGCAATGGGACAGACTGAATATAGGTTCAATTCCAAAAAGAACCTAGAAAAGAAATTACACCATGCTTAAAGGGAACTTCACCATTTCACAAATGGGAAGACTTCCAGCAGCCAGCAACTATGAATTACCCCTTTTGTTCTATGGACTTTCTAAGGTGCAGCCCACTTTCCCCTGGACTCTGTATGTGCTTGTGGGAAAGTGTGTCACATACCAACCGTTCTTACTGTAATTAAATTGACTCATGCTCCTTTGTCCTCCTAGGAGGTCTCTACTCTTGTACTTTACGCCTTAATTTTCTGCAAGTGTCAGCTCTAATACCCTGTTCCCCATGGTTGAGCATCTGACAAAAAGTGGTTTGAATTTAGGAAATAAGTAACTATGAAGACTCTTGAATAAAGAAATGACAAGATCAGATCTGTACAAAAGGGAGATTATTCTGGTAGATGTATAAAGAGTGGACTATAGGGAGAGAAAAGTAGGAAGGAAGATCCTTTAGGAAGCTATTGCAGTAGGCTAGGAAGGTGATAATGAGGGTTTGTATTAGATTGCCAATGGGAAAAGATTGGAGGGGAATGCTGAGATCAATCAAGATTAGAAGGGAAGCCTTAAATATTCCTTTCTAAAACCCACTGAAGGATGGCTGACTAACTTATTATCATGATAACCTTTCAGGGGTAGCATAGTTGAGCCAAGGGGAGTAGAGAATTACCTACACTCCTTAGGAATATCTTTGATGGGATGATGAAGCCTTGCTCTGGTATCCAGAACTCATTTGTGAAGGTAGGAGTGATTTCTTTTCTAATTTCCTTATGGAACTGAATCTATATCCAGTCTGTCCTTACCTCAGGCCTTCTGACTCCAAAGGCACCAGTCTTTGTGCTGTTCCATGTTGCCTTCCATAAAGTGCTAGATTGGTGCAGGAAAAAGAGGTAGACAGGTTCACGTCCTGTCTCTGACACTAACTAGGGAGGTCACTTAACTTGTGATTTAGAAGCAGTGTGGCATGGCGGAAGGAGTGCTGAATATGGAGTCTGAAAATTTGGCTCATATCCCAGCTCTGCCAATAAATCCTCATATTACTTTAAGGCAAGTCATTTAACCTCTCTAGGCCTCAGTTTCCTGATCTGTCAAATGAAGGTAATGAATTAGATGGCCTCTAAGTTCCCTTCTAGCTCTAAATCGATGACCAATTAAATTATAGATAGGTTGCAATCTGCTCAATGGAAAGAGTTCCAAGTGCTGACTGAATCACAAATCCTTCCTAAATCCACACAGTATCATGCCAGGCGCATAGTTGGTGTTCAATAAATGCTCACTGATTGACTGATTGATTCATTTGTTCCCAAAAGGTACTAGACCAATAATAACTTTTTAAAAGAAATATATAAAATCCCTATTCTTCTTTTGGTACACTAATATACATCATCTTTCTTGTTTACCCTTGAATCAGGTTTCTTTTGCACCCAAACCCATGGGACCTTTTCATGTTAATAAAGATGTCAAGCCAGCTGGTATTGAGTTTTGCACAGAATTTATCAAGGAAATCAAGACAGAGTAAATCTACCCAGGCAACAAATCAGAGTGCTTGGCTGAAGCTCAAATTGCCTTAACACCCAAGCTGTCAACTTCCACAAATCATGGATAAAAGAGCAAAGAAACTGGCTCTTTTAATAACTCGGGTTGGGGGGGGGGTCTCACAGCTGAAAAGCAAGCCCAAGTCAGGAGGCAGAGAGTTTTACCTCTTCTTGCAATATAAAATTCCTGATGATTTCTTTTAAAAGTATTTCACATTAGCATTTCAGGAACCCTACCTACTCCTTTCAGCACCTTGGAATCTGCCAGTACATATTGCCTATTTTGAAATAAATGTATGGGAATCATGAGTTTAGCTGCTCACCTCATAAAAACTGAGTATGTCCGAAATCAGTCCTGATTACACACAAGGAAATCGTCAAATAGCATATGACAATGGACAGCAGCCTAGGAGAGTTTTATTGTCTGACTGTGAAGACCCAGAACTCAGGGAAACATCTAGTAAGGAAAATGTCTATCTAACTAATCAACTGATGACTAAACAGCTTAATGGTTTGGCTGAAACCAGTTCAGTTAATTTATAGGTTTAAAGTCTCATGAGCCTGAAAGACAGTAAACTGAATAAAAAAAATATGCAAGGAGGTGCACCGAAGACCAGGCCAGACATGGCTGCTGTCCAGTGGACTCACCCTGAAATCCTTGCACAAACCCAATGACAACAAAACTACTACATATGATCCAAAAATCTCAGGCTTTGCCTGTATTCTTGACTCTCCTTCCTCTGTCCTCTCATGCTACTTGGCAATACCCTCTGCTCAGAAAAAGTCAAAAATTCCAGTGCAGGCAAAATCCTCTTCCTCTAATCTAATAAACATTAGAAGCATAATAAAATATGATATAATAAACAGCAGTACAAGATACATATAAATCATAGCCTTCTGACTCTGAGAGACAGATTTTCTTTTCTTTCAGAAGTAGCAGCATTGTTAGCTTTTAGGATCTCCATGCCGCAGAATAGACTTTATCTTTCACATTGCAAAGTATGCTGAGATCATTAAAATGTTAAACCTATATCCCTCCCACCCCAATCTTTCTGTGTCTGAGGCTAGGATAGAGAAGTCTTTGTACCTTAGCAGTGCTTTGAAAAAAGTGTGGATGAATCACCATTCCCCCTGCTGTTCAGTCCTATTAATTGAGTTTGGTGTTGACTCTGCAAAATCATTCATCCTCATCCCCTCCAATTTTTTCCCATTGGCAATCTAATACAAATCCTCATTATCACCTTCCTAGCCTACTGCAATAGCTTCCTAAAGGATCTTTCCTCCTGCTTCTCTCTCCCTATACTCCACTCTTTATACAACTACCAGAATAATCTCCCTTTTGTACAGATATGATCTTGTCACTTCTTTATTCAAGAGTCTTCATAGTTATTTATTTCCTAAATTCAAACCACTTCTTGTCAGATGTTCAACCATGGGGAACAGAGTAATAGAACTGACACTTGCAGGTAATTAAGGCATAAGGTCCACGAGTAGAACCCTCCTAGGGAGACAAAGGAGCATGAATCAAACCCTGGCTGAGAGTATTTAGTAATAATAATATTAGGATAATAGATAGCATCAATAAAGAGCCTTAAGATTGCAAAGCACTTTATATGTTATCCAGTTCAATCTTATTAAACACTAATGTCTTTCACATACTCTACAGTCCAGCCAAATTGGACTTCTTGCTGTTCCTAACACATGACATTCCATCTATCATCATTTCTGTGCTTTCACTAGCTATCTCCCATGCCTAGAATGTACTCCTTGCTCACATTCACCTCTTAGAAACCCTACTTTCCTTCACATTTCAACTCAAACGTCTTTTCTATGAGTGAGACCTTTTCTTATCACCATTGTTACTAATGCTTTCTTAATCCTTTCCTCTCCCCCAGTTGCCTTGCATTTGGATTGTTTTGCCAGACTTCAGTTCTGGATTACGTCCACTATCTGTGTCCTCCAACCCCACTCAGATGGTGCTGAGCAGAGCTGGAAGAAGTCACAAAAATATGCTGATTGGGTACACTAAAAATCCATGTTATCCAACTTCAATTTTCCCCTCACTGTTGCAAGGCAAACCTTTTATTCCTCCCTAATTGGTTCCCTATCTCATGCTCCAAAAAACTGTTCCAAATCTTCTCTTTTCCCCTCACCCTTTTCACATATCCCCATTTACCACTTTTCCATCTGAGGAACTCACCTCTGAATTTAATGAGAAAATTGAGGCTGTTTTCACCATCTTGTCATCTTGTCACCATCTTGTCAACCCTTTGACATTTGCCCTTGATCCATCCTCTCTCAACTCCAAAAGATTGCCAATTCAAATCTTCCATCTCTATCTCCAATTCCTTCTCTACTGTCTTCAGATATGCCCAAGGTTTCCCTCTCCTTAAGAAACCTTCACTAGATCCTACCATCCCTTCAAATTATAATTTTCTAGCTCTTATAGTGCCCACAAACCATACAGAGATGCAAGATGCTTGGGTAAGTGGTTGATTGAGTGGGTGGAGGATCTAGCCTAATTCTTTCTGGTGGAGAAGAGGCATTAGGTTCTATTACTTCTCCCCCAGTATCTATTTACTGATGGAGAGATGGGGTTGCAAAACTATATTCACACACAAACAAGTCTAGCCAGAGGTATTTTGGGAAAACTCATATTGAAGGCAGAAACCCCTGGTAACCTGCGTGATTCCAACTGGCCTTCTGTATACCTCCTGCCACCCATGGATAGACACAGGTCAGCAGGGCTCCTATTAGAGATCTTCAGTCTCCTGTAAACAAAGATAATTAGAGCTACCTCATTTGTCCTATTCAGTATTCTGATTTAGAGGAAAGCACGCACTTACAAATAGAATGAGAATCAGCCACAAAGCCCCATGTACACCAAGACCTATACAAGCTTAATCATTCTATTGGTACATAACCCTACTTTGTAATCACTCCCCAGTAAGTCTTAGTTATATATAAATGTTTGTATATCAAGGGAGAAGAGTCGGAATCATTTTCTTCAACAAGGAGAAAAATCCTGGGGGCTGCTTGATATATCATTAGCTCCATTGCTTCTGGGGTTGACTGCAATCCCACCCCATAGCTGATGTACAGAAATGAGTTATACCATGGAGGTATTGTTTATAGCCTCTTACATTTCTAAATATTAAAGGTCTTTCCAGGCACAGAGCTATAGAACTTGCCAATTGCCAAGACTCTAAGACATAGAGAGGAGGGAAGATACCTGAAACAATGGCCAGGAAAAATCTCTCCAGAAAATCTAGCTCATTGGCTGTATTTCTTGAAAGTTTCTTGAAAGATGGAAAGATTGGTTGCTTGTGCAGCTGGATATGGACAGTGAAATTTTCAGTAGGAAAAGAGATCAAAGCAATAGTGTTTTATGTAGGAAGGACAAGGCAGGTTCCCTCTAGAAGCCCTATCTATGGTTACCCTGCCCCCAACTAAGAATTCCACTAATTTTCAGAAGAAGAGCAGAATAAAGTCAAGCCCCTTATAACATGAGATAAATAAGTTTGTGTAAAACCCAAATAGAAGGGTTCTGAAGAACCTGTTTCCTTGGTGTATATATTTTGATGGTGGTGGTGGTGATGATGATGATGATGATGATGATGATGATGATGATGATGATGGTGATGATAGGGAGCTAGGTGGCACAATGGATGGAGCACTGGACTTGGAGTAATGAAGACCTGAATTCAAATCATGTCTCTGACACTGACTGTGTGGCCATGGGTAAGTCACTTAATCTCTATAAGCCTCAGTTTTCTCATTTGTAAAAAGGGGAGAAAATAGCATGTTCCTCTTAGAGACATTGTGAGGACCACATGAGAAAATAATGTAAAGTTCTTTGGAAACTTTAAACTGTTGTTGTTACTGTTAACATTATCATTACACTCACTAGAATATAAAGTGAGATCTTCCCACTAGGAATGTTCTTGGTTGAATGAGAGTTGATGAAGTTAAGAAGAAATCTAACAGTAGTTTTGTCCTTCAGATTCTAGTGAGGAGCAGGTACCAAATTTTGCTTTTTATGAAGGGATTTAGGAGAACAATGACCAATGGTGGTTGATCACTCATTATCAAGAGTGAACAGAATAGGGAGAATACTGGAGACAATGATATATGAGAATCAGTTGAAGGCCTAGGAATATTTAATTCAGAGAAGAGAAGACTCAGGAAAATATGATAGCTGTTTTCAGAATATAGGATGGACACTCCTTATTTTTCTATGTAACCTAACCTTTTTTTTTCTTTTTTTAGCTGGGCAATGGGGTTAAGTGACTTGCCCAGGGTCACACAGCTAGTAGGTGTTATGTGTCTGAGGTCACATTTGAACTCAGGTCCTCCTCACTTCAGGGCCGGTGCTCTATCCACTGTGCCACCTAGCTGCCCCTATGTAGCCTAACCTTTAGCACAGTATATGGTCCACATTCAATACATAATAAATGCTTGTTGTATTGGACTGGAAATTGTAGAAAAATGGAACCTGACTTGATGTAAGGATAAAATCCAACTTGATGCGAAGATATAATCCCTGACAATTAAAGGTATCCCAAAGTAGAATGGGCTGCCTCATATGGATTCTGCATAAATGGAGTTCTTCAAGTGGAGCCTGAGTGATCATGGTATGGGAATATTGTAGAGAAAAATTCCTGCGCAAGTAGCCTCTTCTAACTCTGCCATCTAATGGAGTGTTTTTATTTGAGTATCCCCTTCAAGGAGGGCAAATTTGGTTGAGGGTAGCTGACAGTTTTCCCAACCACCCTGCCCCTCTAGCCCCTTCCTCTGACCAATCATTTCCTCCTGGAATCTCCATTTTAAGGAAGGTATCAAGGCCAGCCATATACATTTCTTCGTTCTTTGGGTCTTATTCCTGACTATTTGGGGATATCCACAATGCCACCATGTATGAGTACCTTCACTCACTCCCCACCTGCTATTCAGTTCCCCTTTATATGTTGTCTTGCCTCATTAGAATATAAGTTCCGTGAGAAAAAGGACTGTCTTTCTTTTTACTTAGTGCCTGGCACACAGTAAGAATTAATAATTGTTTGGTGACTTGATTTGACCTAAAAGAAATGGAAGGTTGAAGCAGAAATGAAGTGCACTTTGGTCATTTTTATCTCAATTGGGATTTGAGGTCAGATGGTCAAAAGAAATCGGTGCCCAACTGCATTTTTCTTCTACTTTGACCAATACTTTTTATTATGGTTCATAGGTGATCAACAAGGAGGACCTTTGAAATTTGACCAGGGATGAGGGTGTTGTCTTCCCTACAATCTTAACAAATAGATGTCAGGATTCTGAAGATTTAGTGAATATTACAGCTCTTGATTTGGGTAAGAAGTTGTGGGTTGATTCCTAGATGCAAAAGATGGCAAAGACAATTCCCTCTAAATTCCCTATAAATATATAATTTCCTACAAATTTTCCTAAAATACAGGTGTGACCACGTCATCCCCCTTACTCAATAAATTCAATTCACTCCCTACCACCTCTAGGATCAAATACAAAATGCTTTGCTTGGCATTCAAAGCCCTTCACAACCTAGTCACCTATTACTTTTCTAGTCTTCTTACATCTTAATGTCTTCCATGTATTCTTCAATTCAGTGACACTGGCGTCTTGGCTGTTCCACAAACAAGACACTCGATCTCTTGGTCCCAGATATTTTCTCTGGCTGTCCCCCATAACTGAAATACTCCCTCCTCATCTCTGCGTACTGACTTCCCTGTCTACATTTAAATTCCAACTAAAATCCCACATTCTACAGGAAGACTTTCCGAACGTCTCTTACTTCTAGTGCCTTCCCTCTGTTAATTATTTCCTATTTATGCTGTATATAGCTTGTTTTGTATATATTTGTTTGTTGTCTCTCTCATTATATTATGAGCCCCTTGAGGATAAGGACTGTCTTTTGCTTCTATTTTTTAGCACAGTGCCTTGCACGTAGTAGGTGCTTTAAAATGTTTATTGGTTGATTGATTGATAAACTTGAGGCTTAGAGAAACCCAATGTGTCCTGGATGATCTTTTTTTTTTTTATCATAGTACCTCTTAGAAGAGAAAAAGGTGTCTTGTAGATACTCCATAGATGAAAAGATAGATAAATATCTCCTATTTCTTGGAGATGTCATTTATTGTCTACTCATTTAGGGACTGCTCATGTGGTTCTGTAACTATGCTTATCTGTTCTTGCTAATTGTGCTTCTCTGAGCCAGGAACTTCTGCATGTTCCCCAGTGTCAATATGTACATCATGGACACTAATAAAAGAGTTTGGAAGGAACAAATGAATCCTTTTGCTGGTTAGGTTAAATTCAGAAGTAGCCATCTATCTGTCCAATTGAATGAGGGCCCTTTTGCTTATCAGTGTCTTTGAAGATTTTTAGGTTTTGTTGCCCTTAATTTTAATTGCCAAATATAAAAGAACCTCTTTTACTAAGGTTGTATTCTCTGTGTCTACCGGTGAATAGCTTTGGCTTGGGAAAAGTACCAGTGTGAGAGGGATTTTAAAGTTAACTGATAAGTAAATAACTATAGATTGGTAGGTGAGTTTTAGGATTTCCCCAAGCTAGGAAAGATTTGTGTACTTTACACTTAGTGCTAAAATTTGGTTAAACCATCATCAAATCAAAATTATAGAGCTGGAAGGGATAATGCATCAACATTAGGCTTCAGATCTAGCATTGTTCTTGGAATTCAGAAGGTCAAATATTGTTTCCAGTCCTTATATACTTCTCACAACCTACCCTCTTCCTATCTTTGCAGTCTTCTTACTTTATTTATCCTTCTTCATTTATTGCACTTTGCAGATATTGCATTTTTTACAAATTGAAGGCTTGAAGCAACCTTGAATTAAACAAGTCTATTGACACCATTTTTCCAACATCATGTGCTTACCTTGCGTGTGTGTCACATTTTGGTGAAAGAATGAACTTAATTATGTGTACTCTGCTCCATCAACCAGCAGTTCCCTGTCTCTCTGCCTCTCCTCACGTCTTCCTATTCCCTGAGACACAACAATAATGAAATTAGGCCAGTTAGTAGCCCTACAATGGCTGCTAAATGTTCAAGTGAAAGGAAGAGTCAATTGATGAAGCATACTTCATTGTTTTCTTGTTTTAAGAAGTTGCCACCCTAACCTTCCAGCAGTCACCACCCAGATAAGTCAGCAGCCATCAACACTGGGGCAAAACCCTCCACCAGCAAAATGATTACAACTCTTGGAAGGCTCTGGTGATGGTTAGCATTTTTTAGCAATAAAGTAGTTTTAATTAAGGTATCTACTTTTTTTTACATAATACTATTTCACACTTAATAGAGTATAGAATAGTGTAAACATAACTTTTATGTGCACTGGGAAACCAAAAAATTGGTGTGGCTCACTTTATTGCATTATTCGCTTTATTGCAGTGGTCTGGAATCAAGCCTGCAACATCTCCAAGGTATGCCTGTATACTCTATAGTTTAGTCATACTGGTCTCCTTGCTGTTTCTCACACACAGCACTCCATTTCCCATCTCTGCACCTTTGCATTGACTGTCTGCCATGACAAGAGTGTTTTTTTTCTCCTCACCTCCACCTCTTAGGCTCTATGACTTCCTTCAAATCTCAGCTCAAATGCAATTTTCTGGAAGAAGTCTTTCCCAGTTCCCCTAGCTGTTTGTTGGTTAGCAAGCATTTTTGAAGCATCTACAATGGAGCACTATATAAATGTTTATTCCCTTCCCTCTCTTTGAGAATTAGCTATTTTCATTTTTCTTTCGTTCTTTCTTTCTTTCTTTTCTTTCTTTCTTTCTTTCTTTCTTTCTTTCTTTCTCCCTCCTCTCTTTCTCTCTCTTATGCACATACATAGAAACACACATATCTATCTATCTATCTTTCTATCTATCTATCTATCTATCTATCTATCTATCTATCTATCTATCTATCTGTCTATCTATCTATCTACCTACCCACCTACCTGATTGTGCATTCAATGCAGCCTCTGAAGCTGAGATGCAACAAAGTATGGATCATTTCTCTGCTGCTCATGCTACTTTTGGCCTAACAATTCAGAAGAAAAAAACACAGGTTCTTCACCAGCCAGCACCACACCATCCCTATATGGAACCATTGGTCATAGCAAATGGAAAAATATTGAATGCTGTGGATAAGCTCACTGACCTTGGCAGTACCTTTCCAGAGATGTACACATAGATGATGAGGTTGATGCACACCTTGCCAGAGTTATTTTAGTGTTTGGGAGGCTCTGAAAGAAAGTATGGGAGAGAAGGTCCACAGAGCTACTGTGCTGATTTCATTGTTGTATGCCTGTGAAACCTGGACAGCCTCCCAGTGATATGCCAGGAAATTGAATTGCTTCCATTTGAATTGTTGTAGGAAGATTCTAAAGATCACCTGGCAAGATAAGATACTGGGCACTTGAGGTACTTTCTCAAGCTAAACTGCAAAGCATTCAAACTCTACTGCAGAGAGTGCAACTTAGATGGGTTGGCCACATTGTTCCAATGTTGACCTGAAAGACTATTTTATGGAGAACTCACAAAAAGTAAGTGCTCACATGGAAGTAAGAACAAGAACTCTCTCAAGGTCTCTCTGAAGAGCTCTGGAATTGATTGCATGACATGGGAGATGCTAGCAAGGACTGCCCAGCATGGCACACCCACATCAAAGAAGATGTGCTCTATGAGCAAAGCAGAACTGCAGTAGCTCAAAAAGAAATGGGAGACAGATTTTAAGACATTTCCACTCCAAATGTTCATGTGGATTATTCGTGCCTGACCTGTGGTAGAGTCTTCCGAGCTCCTATAGGTCTGATCAGCCATAGTTGGACACACTGTACCTTGACTCCAACATAGTGATGTCATTTTGGTCCTCTTTAAGAATGAAGGATAACAACCAATCTACTATATATCTCTTGAGTTGGAACATTGAGATTGGGAAGTGACCTCATGAGAGAGGAAATGTAATTCCATTCTATTTATAGCAATACTTGTGTGTCTGATATCTTTGGGATTAGTATTTATATTTTCATTTTCTAGAATTCATTTTCATGGATTTGTATGTTTGTTATTAAGCTGGAAATTTCCCTGAAAGTTAATGTGATTGATTGTTAGTCTCCACTAAATGCGTCCCTCAAGCAAAAACACCTGTTTATTCAGTGGAATTCAGTCTACCAAGTAACCTCTTTTACACTGACAAAAATAAAAACAACCAAAAAAAGGTAAGGAGAACATTGGCCTTTAACAGTTTTTTTTTAATTGTACAAAAAATGTTGTATATAGCACTTATCACATTTTTGGAGGAAGCAATGAAGGCATTCATTTTATTTTATTTCAATTTTTAACAAGTGTTTTTAAAACTTTGGGTTACAAATTTTCTCCCTTCCTCCCTCCCCACCCACCCTCATTGAAAAGGCAAGCATCTTGATACAGGTTATAGATGTGTAGTCATGCAAAACACTTTCATAGTAGTCATGTTGTGAAAAACGAAGTATATTTCCCTTCATCCTATCCTACCCCCTATTTATTCTATTCTCTCTTTTGACCCTGCCCCTCCTCAGAAGTGTTTGCTTCTGATTATCCCCTCCCCAATCTGCCCTCCCCTCTATCAACCCCTGCTCTCTTGTCCCCTTCCCCCTTATTTTCCTGCAGGGTAAGATAGATTTCCATACCCGATTGTGTATGTTATTCCTCCTTAAGCCAAATCCTATGAGAATAAGATTCACTCATTCCCTCTCACCTTCCCCCATTTCCCCTCCACTGTAAAAGCCTTTTCTTGTCTGTTTCATGTGAGATAATTTACCCCATTCTACTCCTTTTCCTTCTCCCAGTATAATCCTCTCTCACCCTTAATTTTATTTTCCAGATATGACCCCTTCATCTTCAACTCACTCTGTGCCCTCTATCTATCTGTCTATCTATATATACATATATATAATTTTTCCCTTCCCACTACCCTAATACTGCTAAAGGGCTCATGAGTTACAAATATCGTCTTTCCATGAAGGAATGTAAACAGTTCAACCTTAATGAGACTCTTATGATTTCTCTTTCCTGTTTACCTCTTCCATGTTTCACTTGAGTCTTGTATTTGAAAGTCAAATTTTCTATTCAGCTCTGGTCTTTTCATCAGAATGCTTGAAAGTCCCCTATTTCATAATGACCATTTTTTCCCTGAAGGATTATACTCAGTTTTGCTGGGTAGGTGATTCTTGGTTGTAATCCTATCTCCTTTGCCCTCCAGAATATTATATTCCATGCCCTGGTCCTTAATGTAGAAGCTGCTAAATCTTGTGTTATCCTGATTGTGTTTCCACAATACTTGAATTGTTTCTTTCTGGCTGCTTGTAATATTTTCTCCTTGACCTGGGAATTCTGGAATTTGGCTACAATATTCCTAGGAGTTTTCCTTTGGGGATCTCTTTCAGGAGGTGATTGGTGGATTCTTTCAATTTCTATTTTGCCCTCTGGTTCTAAAATATCAGGGCAGTTTTCCTTGATAATTTCTTGAAAGATGATGTCTAGGCTCTTTTTTTGATCATGGCTTTCAGATAGTCCAATAATTTTTAAATTCTCTCTCCTGGATCTATTTTCCAGGTCAGTTGTTTTCCAATGAGATATTTCACATTGTTTCTATTTTTTCATTCTTTTGGGTTAGTTTTACAGTGTCTTGATTTCTCATATAGTCACTAGCTTCCAATTGCTCCATTCTAATTTTTAAGGAAGTATTTTCTTCAGTAAGCTTTTGGACTTCCTTTTCCATTTGGCCAGTTTTGCTTTTTAGGGCATTCTTCTCCTCATTGGCTTTTTGGACCTCTTTTGCCATTTGGGTTAGGCTATTTTTTAAGGTGTTATTTTCTTCAGTATTTTTTGGGTCCTTCTTTAGCATCACTCTCTGTTTTTCCTCTATTTGTCTTACTTGCTTCTCAAAATCACTTTTGAGCTCTCCCATGGCCTGGGACCAATTCATATTTTTCTTGGAGGCTTTGGATGTAGGAGCTTTGGCTTCATTGTCTTCTTTTGGTTGTATGTTTTGATCTTCTTTGTCACCAAAGTAAGATAATATGGTCTGACTCTTTTTGTGCTGCTTGCTCATGATCCTGGCCAATTATTTGAGTTATAAACTCTTTGTTAAGGTAGGGGGCTGTTTCCAGTGTGGAGAATGTACTGTCCCAAGCTTCAGGGATTTTGTGCAGCTGTTTTCAGAGATACTTCTAGGAATCTGTAAATTTTCAGTTCTTCCAAGGTACTATGTCAAGGACAAGGTGTTTACTCCTTTCCTGTCCTGTGCTCTGGTCTGTGAGTGACCACGAGCACTTTTTTCTGTCTTGGAACTGTGAGGAGGATTTTCTCTGTACAGTGACTACAAGTTCCACCATGCCAGCACTCCTCTTCGCCCCAGGACTGCCACCCAGAAGTGTGACCCAGATCCAAGCATGGGCAGAGCAAGAGAATCCTGCACCAGCAG
The DNA here is from genome assembly GCF_003287225.1 of Phascolarctos cinereus. Taxonomy (NCBI): domain Eukaryota; kingdom Metazoa; phylum Chordata; class Mammalia; order Diprotodontia; family Phascolarctidae; genus Phascolarctos; species Phascolarctos cinereus. The sequence goes on from NW_027555514.1 coordinate 250,129,932, forward strand.
AGAGATCCCTGCAATCCCCCTCTGATCAGCCACTGGATTCCCCCTCAGTCTGTGGGCCAGAAGCTCAGGAGGCAGCTGGCGCCCTGGGGCCAAGCTCTGGAACTGGAACTGAGACCACCTTGCTTCGCCACAGACACAGACTTTTCCCACTGACCTTCTAAGTTGTGTTTGGCGTTTGTGGGTTGAGAAGTCTGGAAACCACCACAGCTGGCCATGATGCAGTCCTCTGAGGCCTGCTCTAGGTTTGCTGTGGCTTGTGCGCCCACATGGAGCTGCGCTCTTCTTATCTCCCGGTGCAATATACCTTTCCAATCAACCATCCAGGCTGTCTTGGGCTGGAAATTTGTTTCACTCTGTCTTTTTGTGGGTTCTGCTGCTTTAGAATTTGTTTAGAACCATTTTTTATAGGTATTTGGAGGGGTTTGGGGGAGAGCTCAAGCAAGTCACTGCTTTACTCTGCCATCTTGGCTCTGCCCCAAAGGGCATTCATTTTAAAAGAAAGTAGAAGAATACTCTTATTAAGACATGTACATCCTCTGGATCTAAAGCAAAAAAAAAAGGTCTCTTATGAACAAATTGTAATATTTGGCACAATAGCACCATTTAGGGTTTGTCAACCATCTGGAGTGTGTGTGTGTGTGTGTGTGTGTGTGCATGCACGAGCACACATGTAAGGAATTTTGTCATATTGTTCCTTTAAACCACAAGAAAATCCAACAAGAATCTGGATCACTTAGGATTTTAATATGGATTCTATGAAATGAGAATGGTAGCACTATATGGAGGAGAGATAACTTTATTTGGAGTCAAAGGTCATAGTTTTGAGTCTAAGATCAATCCTTTCTAAGCTATGTGACCTTGGACAAGTCACTTTGACCCTCTAAATATTGGTTTCCTCATTTGAAAAATGGGAGTAATACCCGGACTACTTCGTAAGCAATATTATGAGAATGAAGACAGATATTTATAAAATGGTACATGAATCATAAACTTTTATAAAATGTGTTATTTTTTCATTATGACCAGTCATCATCATCAGTAGCAACTACAGCATCATCATTATTCTTTAGTAAAGACAGAACTTATGATGGTGATGCCTTTTGATTTTTTGAATGGAAAGAAACTAGAGTGAGAGCCAGAAGGTCTGATGGAAAATCTTTTGGTTTTGGGTAATACCTTAACATCCTTTGGGTGGGCAGAGTTGAAACTAAGGCAAAGAAATAGGCTCTTTGTGATAGGGAACTAAAGTTTAGAGGGACATTTGCAATACTTCCAGTCATTTATCAGCATGTAAACAACTGAGCTGAGCACCTAGCCAGAAAAAAAAAATCATTAAAATATGAAGCAATCAGATAGGGGCTTCCTCTACTTGGTGACCACCTTTCCTTCAATTCCCTCTTCCCTTCGCTCCACTCCTCCATTCTATGAACTTCTACCTTACCTCACATCTCCCAGAAAGCAAGCAAAATTCATGTTTGCCCTCATCAGGAACATGGTTGTCTATAACTCTGCTAGCAGGTCCCAGATTGCTATGGTTCTGCTAGTTAAGAGACTGGAGAACTAGAGGTGCTCTTTTACCTTAGGGAGCAGGATATACATAATTCCTGGCCTGCCTGAGTGGGAGCTAAATTCCTTTAGCCACTCTGGTTCTCAGGCATTACCAGTTTGCTTTGGTCATCAGTTTTCTCCTTCCCAGAGTTATTTGGCAGCGTGGGTTTAACTGTAGGCAAGGGAAAAGGCTGGTTTTGTTCATGGCACTTCCCAGGGCTTACTGCAGCTGTGACTGATTCTCCATAGGATGATCTAATCTAGTCTAAGGATGGACAGGAAGTTTGGAGGAAGAATGGGTTCAGGGTGGAATATGAGCTCAATTTTGGATATGTTGAATTTGAATTGCCTGCCAGAAGTCCAGGTGGGGATATCTAATAGGCAGATGGAGCTGTGGAACTAGAATTCCGTGCAGATTTGGAAGTCATTGGTGTAGGGATAGTAATGGAAGTCCTGGAAGCTGATGAGATCAAAGGAACTAGTGTAGAGTGAAAAGAACAGGGGGCTAAGAACAAAACTTTGGGGGACAACCAAACCTGATACTTGGGGTATGAACCAGCAAAAGAGGCTGAGAAGGAAAAGTCAGATAGGTGAGGAGAATGCCACACAGATGTGATTTAAAAAAAAATACATTAATTTAGATTTTATTTTTAATTGTGACCTAGATATCAATAAGCATAAATATTTCAACATATTAAAAACAACAAAAAAAGAGGCTAGAACATGAAACTTGGAACTTCTACTTTGTTCAGTTATCCATTTCTTTACCAGTAATATGGGAAGAAGGGCTGAGTAGCAATTGTAGAATTAGGATCTAAAACCACAATGCAACTGCGTGTGTGTAGGAAGGGCTGCCATTTTGACAAAGCAAATTCCCTTTGAATTTGAATGAGTAGGAAAGGGTCCTTGAAAGACCCTCCCTTCCCCCCACTGGAAAAAAAAACAGAAAAAGAATTGGAAGACAGAAATGAGTACTAAGAGAGACTCCAACCTCCTCTGATAGAATATATCAGAAGGCCTGAAAATCTATAAGAGTGACTAGTAATAGCCAGATGAGAGAAAGTAGTGGCATCAGTCAATCACTAAGCATTTATTAAGTGTCTCCAATGTTCCAGGCACTGTTTTGGCAAAGTAATTTGTTTGTTTTTTTCTTTTTTCTTTTTTCTTTTTTTTTTGTTTGGGCAATGGGGGTTAAGTGACTTGCCCAGGGTCACATAGCTAGTAAGTGCTATGTGTCTGAGGTCAGATTTGAATTCAAGTCCTCCTGAATCCAGGGCTGGTGCTCTGTCCACTGCGCTACCTAGCTGCCCCCTTGGTAAGGTAATTTGTATGTCTAGAGTTGGGGACTGTCTGGAAAGATCTGGAGAGGGCTCATGAAGAAGGTGATATTTAAGCTGAACTTTAGTAGAAACCAAGGATTCTAAGAGGAAAAGAGAAGGAGGGAGTGCATTCCAGGCCTGGAGCGACAGCCTTGGCAAAGGCACACAGAAGAGGGTGAGCTTGCCTAGAATACAGATCTATTCTTTCCCTTATACCATAATGTCTTTCAAGGCTAATTTTCCAAGAGAATTCAGGGGGTAACTGGAGAACCCCTATATAGGGTAGAGAATCTAGACTTTTACAGACTTTGAAGTAGTATGCAAATTGATCACTCATAGGTAACTGAGAGAATCCTGCCATGTTTGGAGAAATCATGCCCTCCTCAAGTCAAGCACCTTCCAAACCAAATGATTAAAAATGTTTCAGGAATATTTCAGTTCCAAGAAAATGTTGAAATTCAATTAATTGATTGCAGAGTCAAAAATCCCATGCATTGAGTGGGGAAAAAAAAGGCATAGAGTGTTAGAGAAGCTAGAACTTCATTTTAAAGACTATTTGGTCTCAGCAAACTTTCTTTTTTTTCCCTTTTTTTTTTGGTATAAGATGAAAGACAGAGACATTAGTGCATACTCTAAATAGAGAAAAGTAAGTAACAGATGCGTTGGCACAGAATCCTGCTGTGTTTGTCTGCTCTTTGGAAATTGGGTTGGCTTGACAAATTACTTGCTGGCCAGGAAAAGCATTAAGGGATTATTTGTCCACCACGATTTCAAATTTTTCTCTAATGATAAAATCTTTTAAAATGAAAAAGTATAGCCAAAATACTGTGTACAGGGAAAGCTTTATTTCACACGAAGACATGGCAGGCACAGATGAAGGAGGAATAAGAAATAGATTTCATTTCCATTTTTTAAAAAATTTCATTTTACTTCGGGGTTCAAATTATGGCACTGGTCAATTGTACAGTCAGGACATGTTTTAGAATTACACCTGTCACTGACTACCTGTGTGACCCTAGGTAAGTCATTTGACATTTTTAAGCTTCTGTTTCCTTAAATGTAAAAATGAGGGGGTTAGAGTTGATGACCTCTAAAGTCTCTTCCAGTTCCAAACCTTTGATTTTTATTTGATGACAGCTTGACCAAATTTTAGTACCAAATGGAAAGTACACATCTTAGAATTCCTTTTAAGTTCTTCCTAACTTACTAGAAATCTTTTATAGCTTGGGGATATCCTAAATACCTTTCCAATTTACTTACCAGTTAAATTTAAAAAAAAAACAACTAAGCTATTAATGGCTTTTTATTTTTACATCCCAATCATTTCTGGATATCACCCCCTCCCCCAGTCAATATTAACCATCTTCCTTTACCAAAAGCAAGCACCCCCAAAAAAAATTTAAATTAAAAACACCCAACAATAATCACACCACAGTCCCCTAATTCAGTCTTTGAAGATTCTGTATTTCAGTAGCCTTAGAAATGGTCTCCTCAAATCCTATCCCTCTCCTCTATAATCTACCCAATAGATGCCAAATTGATATCAATAAAGCAGCAGTTTCCATCATGTCATTTTCCTGTTCAAGAAGCCAGTTTGTATTTACTTTGTACAGTTATCCTTCCCCATCATGGTTTTGATATGTCACAGATTGGCATAAGAAATGAAATGGGAATTTTTTTGGGAGTTTTGTGGAAGCTGCATGCTGAGGCCAGTAGATGACACAGAAAATGTTTAGAAACTCAGAAATGCATTATATCTATAGTATAATATCAACATATTTTATCTTTGAATACCATAATAATTCAGACTTCCTCTCTGGTGTGAAGGGAGGGTCAAAAATTGTATGCAGTTTTTCCAGATTGCAGGGCAGAGGGGTATTGGGGGGAATGGCACTGCACCCATAACCCTGTGATGTGGAAGGGATAACTGTACTGCTTTTAGTATAAGATACAAACCCCTTTGTTTAGCATGTAAAACCTTCAGTCTGACTCCAGCCTCTCTTTCCAGGGAATTATACCTTTCTATGCTCCAACCAAGTGGCCAACCTCCTATTTGTTTTACAAAGCGTTGCATCTTTCCCCCTTGAAGTCTTAGTAGGTGCCTTGGATGTTTTCCCTTCTCACCTCCACCTCTGAAATCCCTTGCTCTCTTAAGAGCTCAGTTCATATGCCTCCTCCTTTCCTGCCTCCTCCCTTTGTTAGTTCCCTCCTCCACTCCAAAAATCACTCTGTGTTTATTCTGTATGTATCCTGTGTTCACTAATCTATGAACATGCATTGTCCAATTGGAATGTAAGCCCCTGAAGGAAAGAGGACATTCTACTTCTGTGTTTGCATCTCTAGTGCCTGGTATACATAAGTAGGTTAATAAATGCTTGCTAATTGATTTGTACTGTATACAACACTTTGTCTTAGTAGTCCTCTACTCTTTGCTGTTGTTATGCTTCCTATCCCAATCTGTTAATGAGTTATATCATCATTTTTTATTTGCATATAAGCAAATACTCCAGATTTTATCTTAATTGGTGTTGATATTTGATATTGTATCATGCTATATCATATTTATTTTTTTAACAACAATTTTTTTTTATATGAGGCAATTGGAGTTAAGTGACTTGCCCAGGGTCACACAGCTAGTAAGTATCAAGTGTCTGGTCTAAGACTGGATTTGAACTCGGGTCCTCTTGACTCCAGGGCTGGCGTTCTATCCACTACACCACCTAGCTGCCCCTATATCATGTTTTTTTTTTTACAGGAATCTTTGAATTGCAAGATTTTCTTTCCAAAGTAACTAACATCACTTTTTTTGCAGTTGTACAATAAAAGCTTCAAAATTGTCAATGTCTTCATAAGAGAAATTTCACTTAAAGAACATTAAAATTCCATGAAGCAATAATCAAGCACCTACTATGTGTCAGGAATGGCGCCAAGCACTGGGCACACAAAGAAAGGCAAAAACAGTCTCTGCCCTCAAAGAGCTCACAGTGTAATGGGGAAACTATAGGCTGGATTACAGTCTAGTTGAAAATAATCATCATACCCAGTTAAGAATTCTTCAGCAGATCCGATTGCCTCAGTGAATAAAGGAGTGGGATTGGACTCAGGAGGACCTGACATCCAAGTTCACTCTCTGATATTTTCTAGCTGTATGAAATGACTTAGCTCCTCTGAGTGTCAGTTTCCTCATCCATAAAATGGGAATAATTAAACGTGCAGTACCCACTCATAGGGTTGCTATGGTGTTCAAATGAAATAGTAGATTTGTAGATTGCGAAAGATCTTTGCAAATTTTAAAATGCAACATAAATGTCACCTATTATCATAGCAATATTACAGCAATAATAACAAATGAAGATAATTAGATATTTACATATTGAGTGTAAGCAATACCTTTATAGTATTTAGAGCTGGAAGGCTCTTAGAACCTATGGAGTCTAAATTCTTTGGTTTTATAACTCTAATAAATAGCCATCGTGAAAATAGCCACAGTATTATTTTTCTTTTCTATATAGTTTCTAAGCGACTGCTTAACTTTGTAGGATATGCATTCATTTGGATATATGTCTATATCAAGCTAAGAATGTGACTTGCCCACTGTCACGTGGAATAGGAGGGCTAGGATTAAAACCCAGCTTTTATGATTTCAGATCCATTTTGTTTCCAAAATGCATCACTATTCCATAAAGGATTTTAAATTTAAAACATCTCAAATTGTTACAGACAGGATGCATGGCATAGCATAACACAAGTACTCAGGTGGTGCAATGGATAGAGCATTGGACTTGGAATCAGGAAGACCTCAATTCCAATTCCACCTCAGACATTTACTTACAGTGTGACCCTGGGAAAGTCACTTCAGCCTCTATTTGCTCATCTGTAAAATGGGGATAATAATAATACCACCTACTTCACAGAGTTGTTGTGAAGATTAAATGAGTTAATACATATGGAACACTTTGCAGACCTTAATGTTTTATATACAGTGCCCTAAAAGTCTCAGTGTGGTCTTAAGCTTTTTAAAGACTGCATTGAGATTTTGGGGACACCCTATAAAAATGCTAATGCTAATTATCCTCATCACTACTCTTCCTACTACTACTTTTACTCTTCCTCCTCCTCTGCCTCTTCCTACTTCTACTACACTGAATAGAGAATTGCCATAGAATCAGAAAGACTCAAGGTCTAGTTCTCACGTATTCTAACTATTTGGTGCTACACTAGATGTCTAACCTCTCAATGTCCTAGGAAACTCTCTAAGACTTTAAGTTGCATACCAAGTGACAATCTGCATTGGTAGAAGGAGTTTTCATATCAGGAGTTCCTTTTTAATGAAATCATAGGTTCAGTTTTTTAAAAGCTGTGATGTCATTGTTTCTTTACGGGAACTGATACTTGAACATGTAGTAAATATTCTATTGGGGGAAAATGACTTTTTTTTTTTTGGCTAGGCAATGAGGTTAAGTGACTTGCTCAGGGTCACACAGCTAGTAAGTGTTATGTGTCTGAGGCCAGATTTGAACTCAGGTACTCCTGAATCCAGGCCTGGTGCTCTATCCACTGCACCACCTAGCTGCCTCGAAAATGACATATTTTTTAAATAAATAGCCACATTTGAATAAATAGCCATCATGAAAATAGCCACAGTATTATTTTTCTTTTCTATGTAGTTTCTAAGTGACTGTTTAACTTTGTATGATATGCATTCATTTGGATATATATCTATATCATGTATACCTTAGATGGAATTATGTTCTGCTTAGGCAACATGACCCTTTAATTTGGAAGAAACTGTATAAATAGTTACTTAAATCAATGTCCTAGTTAGGATTTTGGTGGCAGCCAAAATAATGAATTGGCTGTTCAATTATATTTATAGATAACAACCTGGTTCTTAAAACCATTATGAATCCAAAATGCATTCTTATATTCCTAGTTTTAAAAAAGTATTTTACATACATGTATTGTATCTTACAGTGCAGTATCATATATTGTATTGTATCATATCACATTATTTTGTATCATGTTGTGCCATATGGTATTGTATGGCACTGTGTTATATTGTATTCTCTCCCTCCTTATCCTCTGTAACAGATGTTGTCACAAAGACTACAAGTACCTCCACAGTGGAGGTCTCTTGGAAATGCTTATCATGAGCTCTGAAATACAAGATGATCGAGTGTCTTATGAAATGCTGTTTCTTTAGATGCACTCTAAAACCAACTACATCGTTTCCTTCTCTGATTGTTCTCAGGAGAACTTGTAAACCTTCCTTCTATTTGGCTGCAACTTCTTTTGGCCTTCTGGTTACTTTCTGCACAGGACACTTGTAGAAGCAGAGGGGATTGCACAGTATTGAAGGATACACCCCTATATATTTATATATGCATGTGTATATTCACATATATGTTAGTGTATATACACACATATATAATACATGTATTATATATGCCTTGTGTGTTATACACACATATATGTATGTATAGATAATACACGCATGTGTATTTATATATGCATGTGTATGCTCACATATATGTTGGTATATACTTTATACATGCATTATATATTATATGTGTATATTAGCTATACATACACACATAGGTATATGTGTGTATATCTATATATACACATGTATGTATATGCGTGGGTTGACATAACCAAACATTTTATTAAGTGGCCAGCCTTTTGTGGATCACCCTCTCAAGACTTAGGGTATCTAGGCTAGTCTAGCTTGGTAGAACCTTCTAGCATGGTAGAACCTGCCAGAGATTGCATTCCATGGGCATAGCCTTTGAGTGCTCAAGGTCATCTACCTGGCAAATACAAAGACATCATAGTGGGATTTTGTGGAAGCTGATTTATTTTATTCATCTGAAAATACTGTGTACTGCAGTAATAGTAATAGTCTAATGATGATCAACTGTGAAAGACTTAGGTAGTCTGATCAAGGCAACGATGCAAGAAAATTCTAAAGGATCCATTATGAAAAATGCTATCCATCTCTGGAGAGAGAACTGATGAACTCTGAATACAGGTTGAAGCAGGCTTTGTTTACTTTCTTCCTTTTTTTTTTTGCCTGTGTTTTCTTTTGCAACATGGCTAATATGCAAATATGTTTTACATGACTTGACATGTATAATTGATATCAATTTGCTTGCCTCCTCAAGGAAGGGGGAGAAGTGAGAAGGAGGGAGAGAATTTGAAACTCAAAAAAATTGTAAATGAATGTTAAAAATTTTGTAAATGCAATTGGGAAATATTTAATGAAATAAATAAAACTATATTAAAAATATCATCTACTGAACAATATACTCTGGTTGATATTCCTATAGGATTACTTTATATTCCAAGATCAAATACATAAATGGCAATGAATCATTTTTGGCATGTACAATCATGAGCAGTTTCTAAACAATTGGATTTATAATGGATTTGATCCAATCTAGTCATTAAAATGCAGGAAGCCCATGATTTTTCTTGGCCTAATTCATGTTTTATTAAATGACTAACAAGGATGAGGGAAGCAGCATGAGGTAGTGGATAGAGATTTGACCTCAGAGTCAGGAAGGACTGGGTTGAAGCCTACCCCAGACATATACCAGCTATGGTACCCTGTTAAGTGATTCAACGTCTCAGTGCTTCGGATTCTAAGAAACTCTTGGGCAAGCCACTTAATTTTTGTGAGGCTCAATTTTCTCACCTTTAAAATAAAGGCTTTGGAGTAGAAGAGCTCTAAGGCTTCCAGGTCTAGATATGTGATTCTAGATATCGAGGTAAGGTGGCATTGAAGCCAAGAAAATTTGGATTCAAATATTGCCTCTGAAGAAAATGGATTGTATGACCCTAGATAAATCATTCAACTTTTCAGTGCCATTACAAGCAGCTGCGTGGAACAGTGGGTAGAATGCCAGGCCTGGAGTAAGGAAGACTTGAGTTAAATCTGTCCTTATACACTTACTAGCTTTGTGAGCCTGGGCAAGTCACTTAATCCTGTTTGCCTCAGTTTCTTCATTTGTAAAATGAGCTAGAGAATGAAGTTGCAAGCCATTCCAGTATCTTTGCCCCCCAAAAATGGGGTCACAAAGAGTCAGACACAACTAACCAACTAAACAACAGCATCCCCAGGAAACTCTAAACGACTACATAAATTCTATATAAGGTGCTGATTTTTACTTACAGACAGAATTCATCACGGGGAATTCCTCATACTAATGAAATCACAGGCCCTATGCAAAAAGAAAAATCACTGCTACTATTACAGTATGTCTCAGCCTTTCCTTAGTTGCTGTTATACCAAAGGGATGGGAGAAGCAGAGATATAAGTGTTATATTTCTCATTCATTTTCCTTTTCTGTACTCATTGTCTTTTAGTAGAGAAAGGAAGCTGGTGGTGAAAGACCATTCACAATAAATCCTGTAGATATGCATTTTTGAAAGGATTTTGGAAGAAGTGCAATCATAGGGTGAACAGTCTGCAGGGGTAGGGAAGCTGTGGCCTAGAGGCAATACGTGGCTCTCTAAGCCTCAAGTGCACCCCTTTGACCGAGTCCAAATTTCACAGAATAAATTCCCTTAATAAAAGGATTTGTTTCGTAAAACTTGGATTCAGTCAAAAGGCCGCACCCAAGGATGTAGAAGGCCACATGTGGCCTCGAGGCCTCAGGTTCCCCACCCCTGGTAGCTGCATCACAGAGTAACAGGATATATGGTAATGCTATGCAAATAGGCTGGAAAGATAGGTTGAGGCCAGATTGTAAAAGCTTAAACACTAAACAGATGAGTTTCTATCCATCCTAGGGGCCATATAAAGCCACTACAGTTTATTGAGTAGGGGAGTGACTTGGTTAGATTTTCACTTAAGAAAAATTATTTCAGCATAGTGTTTAATATAGACTGGAGCCCAGAGAAACTTGATGCAAGTAGGGCAATTAAGAGGCCTTTGTGTTAGGGCAGAGGTGATGAGGGACTGAACTAAGAAGGTGGATATGTGAGAGGAGAGAAGTGGTTAGTCATAAGAAATGTGGTCAAGGTAGAAACAGCAAGATCTGGCTATATGAATTGAGGGAGAGTATGGAATCTGGGATAATGCTAAGCTTATGAACCTGGGGTATTGGAAGAATTGTGGTGTCTTTGACAAAAGTGGGGAATTTTGGAAGAAGGGTAGGTTTGAGGGGAAAGAGAAGGAATTCTACTTTGGACAAATTAAATTTGATATGTCTCTGGGACATCAAGTTTTAAATGTCCAGTGGACAATTGGTAATGTCAGACTATGCCTAAGTGAAAGACTGGAAATGTATATATACAGCTGGGAGTCATCTGCATCCAGGTGGTAATTAAACCTATGGTTGTTGATAGAGAGGAGAGGAGAGGACAGGACAGGACAGGAGAGGACAGGAGAGGGCCCAGGACAGAGTCTTGGAGAACATTATAGTTATGGAACATGACAGCAATGATGAGCCAGAAAAGGAAGCCTGAATGGTGGTCAGAGAGGTGGGAAAAAAGCTACCAGTATAAATAAACCCAGTTCATGTATATACCCAGTGGATATGTACACACATATGCATATATGTATGTGTGTATATACATATACATAACAATGTATGCATATATGCATGCACACACATATATATGCATATACGTGTGTATACATGCACACACACATACATGCATACATATATCTGTCTTCACTATAGAGTCCCAAAACCCCAAAAAGGAAAGGGTATACAAGAGTAGAGGATGATCAACAAGGTTAATTGTAGCAGATGAGTTGAGAAAGATGAGCACTAAGGAAAGACCACTGGATTTGACAATTAAGACATCATTAGTAACTTTGGAGAGAGCAATTTCAGCTGAGTGATGAGGTCAGATGCCAGATTACTAAGGGTTGAAAAATTAGGGAAAGGAAAGGAAATGGAGGCAGTCAGTGTGGATGGATTTTTCCTAGTTTGGTTGAGAAAGAGAAGAGGTTGTTTGTAGAGTTGTGAAGTTCAGAGCTGCTAAGGAAACCAAGAGAAATACAAAGTTGGACATTATCCAATGGGGACTCTTTTTTCCTTCACACAATGGCATTTTTTAGAAGAAAAAGTAATGCAATGATCGTTTAGTTTAATACATGGTATTTTGTATTGTTCATTTTTCTTTTATTTATTTGATAATAGAGAGCTATAAGGATAAATTTTATGAACATAAAGTTTAGGAAAACATTCCCTATTCTCATTCCTCTCCCTTTATATTATGATCAGAAAGAGTTTTTACTGAGGCATCTAATAGTACATTATCTTTATTCACAATCTTAGACCTTCAGTGGATGATAGAACAACATGGAATATTTTGACCCACAGTCTGTCAAAGGCACCCATTAATTCTCCTAACAGCTAACTATTTTAAAAAACATTAATTGAATGTTTCATTGGACAACCATATTTCTTCAATTCAGTGTTGGGCCTTATTCTGTACAGATGGGATATTCAGATTAGAGTTGTAACTGGAGTTACATGTTTCTCACACACCAACAAATTCCCCATCAACTCTCTGAAGATAGTTGGTCCATTATTTATGACCCTGTATGTCAAAGCACTAGAAAAATAATTCAAAATAATGCCTACTTTGTATATAGGCCAAGAATTTTATCCGGAAACCATAAATGTGGAATCTGAGCTATAAATTTTAATTGATTCTGAAAATCCATTGAAGACAGTACTACTGTGAGGGGATTCCTTTGGAAAAAATTTTAAAATATTGTTTTTAGAGAAGAGTGTCCCCATTGCGATCTGAAAATTATATAGGTAAGTTTTTAGTGAAATGTCTGAACAATTAAAATAGTATTTCAGGTTGTCAGAATGAAAAATGTGTTTTAATTTTTTCATTAAAATGATTTATCACTTTAGTATATAGCTCTCAAAACTTTTTTTAAACTTCAATTTTAACACTGTTTATATGTGTTGTTACTATTTCTTTTTCTTTATTGTGCTTTCATTTCAACACAGGTACTTTATTAGCTTGAGGCGTTTAGTTATTTTACAAGTGCAGTTTTAGTCAATGAAATGAGTCATGTGTGATAGAAAGTTAAATAAAGTAATAGACTAGGTTTCTATTAAAACCACTTGGACATGTCTGGCAAAGCTATGAAAATGTGTTTTTCTATTAAAAAAAAGATAGATAAATTCAGTAGTTTGGAGTTAAATTGTTAGATATAAAGCAGATTCAGTTGATATTAAACACTTTAGGAGGGCATTAGATTTGATTTTTTTCTTCACTCCCTGCCAGAAAGGAATCCAGCATCTAAAAGAAACTTCAGATGAATCTGGAGAATTTGGTATAAATTCAGAATACAGTGATGACAGCAACAACGACTTTGCTTGGAGAAATTCAGTGAGTTAAGTTTGCACAAATAGATATTGAAGAAGAGAAGGTTAAACTTTGACTTAATAATCTTCAAGGATATAAGGGACGATTAGCTTTTTACAGAAAATTAAGTGTAGTTTCTCTGCCTTAATTAGGAAAAAAAGAATGTGGAGTTTGGAGTCAGAGGACCTGGGTTCATATCCTGGACCTGCCACCCACGGCAAGTGAAATTAGGTGAAGGGAGAGAAGTCATTTACCTCTCTGGCCTCAGTTTCCCTACATTGTACATATGAGATTGGACTGGATGGCTTCTGTGGTCTCTTCTAGCTCTAAAACTATGACAAAATTAAAAATTCACACTGATTTTCCCCTTTGCTATCTGTTTGCATTTATTATCCATAATAAATGGGGTGTTCCAGAAGGACTAGCCCCTCTGGTGTGAGAGCTTGCCAGGCTCTTTTCAAGGTAGCTCATCCACTTTTGGTGTCCACTTGTCACCTAACTCTTACCTGTGGCTCCAAGAAGCTGTAGCACATAAGTGATCACACCCTGGTAAAACCATCTCAGCAGATAGGCTTACACCTAGTTGAAAGCAACCTATGGGCCTAAAACCTGTGGGTGAGTTAGAGGGGTTTTTACCCCAAGCATATGAAGACTTTCCTCAGTGATATGTGTGAATAAAAATAATTTGTTCCAATGGCCAAGGAGCTTGAAAGCAGGTGCTAGGGGGTGCTTAGAACTTGGTTAGACATTGAAGACACCATGGTCATCCACTACATCCCCATCTTGACTTTGGTTTTGCCAATGGACTTTGATCACTCTAGAAGAGAGGGTGAAGCAGATGACTTTGTACAACTCTGCCTCACTTAAATCTAATTCATGCTCAAATCAAGATATCACCCCTGATGTCAATGAAGGACAAACAACAACAATGACAACAATTATCCATATCACAAAATTATCATGTTCTCATATGGGTCCTAGTTTCCCAGTTATCTCTAGTGTACTATTACTTTTCTATAAATCATAGGCTTTTTTGGAACAGAGATCTGACCTTAGATTTAACTTTTTTTTTTTAATCTTACTCCTTACTTCAGAAGTAGCTAGAAAGCATAGAGTTAAAGTTTTGGGATTGGAATTAAGAAGACCTCAGTTCAAATAGAGCCTTAGAAACATGCTAGCTGTGTGATCCTGGGGCCTCACTTTCCTCATCTGTACACTGAGGGGGTTGTTTCTTCCACCTCAAAATCTATGATCCTATGGTCTTTAGACTGAGTAACAAAAAGCATTAGGTTTTCAAATTAGAAGGGGACATTTTCTTTATATCTTAGTTTCCTCATCCATAATACGAGAAAGTTGGAGGAATTTGAGATTGGAAGCTAGAAGAGACCACAGAAGTCAGCAAATTTTGGCCCATAATCCAAATCCAGCCTGCCACCTGTTTTTGTACATCCTGTGAACTTACTTGGACCATACAAAAATAAGCAATGGGCTGGATTTGGCCATAGGGTTGTCAACCCTATGATTCAAACATCCTCAATCCTTTAAGGTTCCTTCTAGCTCTAAATTATTGGTTACATATTAAGTTTCTGTGTTTTCTTTCAACTCTTGATTTTGTCTCCCACACCCAACTTTCCACTGCTGTCTCCCAGGTTCCCAGTTCTCTCTTTTGCCTGGATCTGTACTCATCTTCTATTGTGATTTTCTAATAAAAAAAATTCAGATCATCAGACATTTCACATCTTCCATTTTAATTATATTTCTTTACCTAAGGATAATTGAGGATTCTGCTTCACGAAGCAGAGAGAAACAAAGGAAGATGAAAATCCCACCTAGGCAGAGTCATCCCAAGGACATTAAAGGATGAAATTAGAGAAAGGACTGCAAACAGAAGAAAAATGGAAAAAGATTTACAGATTATTACAACAAACTATTTTGTGCATCATAGATAAATGGAACCATACATTTAGACTTGAACATCTTCATCCCTGAGGTACTTACAGAAGAAGTAGAAATGGCACTACTGAGAAGACAGAAAAGCAGCCACATTACAGCTACATGTAAATATCTATATAGCCCATATAGCAAGTGTTTGTGGAGAAGATCCAGTCTAGAAGTTATCAGATTTTAAGTATATTGAAGAACTAATGGATAAGGGATCTATAGGAGGGGAAGATGTCTAATGTTTGGGGAAAAAATTCTCAGACCTTATTGATTAAAAAAAAAAGATTATATGAAAAAAAAATCTGTTCGCCTATATGCCTACTCTCCATTCCATAAAAAAAAAATATTCATAACATAAATTGAGAGCATCTTTAACGTGGCTATTAGCATGGAAAAAGCAGGCTTTCACAAAAAAATATTCTTTTTGGATCACGTCTTTACCATCTTACAAATGGTTGAAAGATGTAAAGAATGTAAGATCTCATTGGGCTTATTTGTTGATTCTAAAATACATGACTTTGAAGAGCAAAACACCACCTTTTTGGCTCTTTTACGCTAATGTGTTTTCCATCAATATAGCAATATCATTTGAAATGACTTGAAGATACAACAATAGAAATAACTCTGTTACATCACACCCTGAAAATAAACATCAGGTATTAAATACGAAGATATATTCTTTCCAAAATTATTCACATATCATAAGGAGATCCCACTCAGAGATCAAATTAAGAAGGGATTCTCCAAAAATAGGAAGGTTTTCCATATGCTTCTAGGTTGCACAGTGGGTAGAGTACCCTCCCTGGAGTTTGGAGGACCTGAGTTCAAATCTGGCTTCAGATACTTTTTACCTCTTTTGCCTCCATTTCCTCGTCTGTAAAATGAGATAGAGAAAGAAATGGCAAACCACTCCAGTATCTTTGCCCGGAAAACCCCAAATGGGATCAGGAAGAGTCAGACTAAACAACAAAAACAAATTCTACTACTACCTTTGAGCTGATGACATTGGGTTGGTTTTATCGAATCCCAAAACACTGAAGAGCTCCAGAGAGAGATTTAAAGCAGCTCAAAGGAATCCATCCTGTCCATTCATTCAGGAAAGACCAAATGAATGAAGAATGTTGATTGCTCAGATTTCAATATGCATCTGAATGAACACATGAAACCTATTTAATCATTCTCACGTCTTAGACCAGCAATGCAAATGAACGATGAGCTGGTCATAGTTCAAGAGGAGGCAAAGAGCAGTCTTGATGACTTTTGGAGAAACTGCAAAACACCTTTACAGACCACAAGTTTCCCAAAACAACTCGTCTCTTCTTTTGGCAATTGGGGTTAAGTGACTTGCCCAGGGTCACCCAGCTAGTAAATGTCAAGTGTTTGGTCTGAGGCTGGATTTGAACTCAGGTCCTCCTGACTTCAGGGCTGCCCCCCCCATCATCTTTTCAATATGAACATTTTACCTGTGTTGCTGTATGGTAGGAAGACCCTTGGCTGCTATTGCCTCTGAAGAAATGAAGAGGAATATCACACAGAGGACAATAGAAGGGTACCCATTATAACATATTACCAACAAAGAGCTCCAAAGAAGAACAGGAATAAAGGATGTCATCAGATAATTGTAAGGGGAAAAGAAGATGGCTTGAGGTAGACCTCCTCTGGCAAACTTTTGGGAGATCATAGACAAAAGTCACAAAGAAAGGCAGACATGGATAGGTTGCTATTTTTTTCACTTGAGATAACTGCTAAAATGATGATCTACTCAAGTATATCTGGCCTAAACTATATGGATAAATATTCTGGTTTTTAGGAAGATTTCCTCAGTCTGTTGTCTTTATTCTTCTGTATATTTTGAGACTGAATCTCCAATCTGCAAAGGTCTGTGTTTTCTGAACTACAAACATTTTTGTACTTGAAGGATTAAAATAATATAACTGGACATTATTTGCCCTCTAATAAGTAGGCATGAACAGACACGCTGGAAACACAAACCTTTAATAATCACTTGAAAAAAAGTTTAATCTCAATAATTGTCAAAATACAAATTAAAACAGCGTTGAGCTATCACTTAATATTTCAATTGGCAAAATAATTATAAGCAATTAAACACAGTGATGGCAGGGCTGTGGGAAAAATGTATGCTCATTCATTGTTGGTGGAATTGAAAAATCATCAAATCATTTTTGAATGGAATCTGGTAGTAAAAATAATGAAAACAAATATAAGTGATCTAGTAACTCTATTATTGAAAAAATACTCTGAAATTGTTATTTAAAACAACAAACACAAAGGCCTATTTGTCCAAAGACTTTTCTAGAAGTAGTTCATGCAATTGAAAAAAAAAGTCCAAAAGTAGACAATAGTTTTAAAATGTGCTGCATTAATGCAATGGAATATTAAAGTGTAATTCAGACCCACAAGTATAAAGAATACAAAAATCCTGAAAGATCTTTAAGAAATATCCAAAGCTGAGGAGAACCAAAAGAATGGGTAACCTATAATGAGCATAGGGGAGAAAAGAATTAATGAAAATGAACAAACAAAAAATCTCCTTGGATACAGAAGTGAATGAAAAATTGTTATAATATATTATTCATTGAAATGAATTAATGAAATGTAAATATTTACTATGCAAATTTAGTTGGTTGTGTTCCTGTTCAATGTTTTTTTTTAAAAAATTATTGAATTCTTAAAAATATATTACATCTCTTGAAGAGCATAGAAAAGCTAGCTTTTGTTTTTACATCACCTGAATAGCCTAGGAACTGCTTTAAAGAGAAATAAATTATAGCTGTATGGTGCCTGGGTGACAGGAAACCATTTGTGTAGTAGGAATAAGAAGCTCGCCCCTGACACATAAAGAGGAAGTATTTGAATTTATAATGTGTACCCTGTTTCTAAAATCTATAATTATTGGAAAACATTTATTCAAGCTAGTAGTCCAAGATATTCTCTTCCTTAGAACTTTATATTAATCATGAACTCCATTTATAAATGGGCTCTTGCTTTGAATAAATGAGTTGGAAAAAAAACACTTTATTTTGCTTTTATGTACTAATAAACTGGCATTTACTTTCAACAAAATGTACATTTTTATATGCTTTCTATAGTTTTTCCAGTCCATTAAAACAAGTTTCTTGGGAAAGTTAGCTACTGGAATATTGTCATTACATGGATTCTACTAAATGCTTATTTTACTCTTCCATTTGCTCTATAGCCCAGCTTGTAGGGACTTTAGAAAGCCCCTTAACCAAATTCTTTGAATTGTTTTGCATCACTAATATACAACTATCATTTTTCTCCAATTTAAACTAGACTATCATATAACCAAAGCTTTCTTATATAAAGTGAACAATGTAACTTAAACTACTAAATGTGTTCAAGAGTCTAAGGTATCCGATTTAAAATGTACTCAAATTTTAAGTTAAAATTTCAAAAGGAATGATCTTGTTCCAAATTGTAACATTCAACTAAAGACATTGGATTCGTAAATTTGGGATAATAGGGTCATAGATTTTTTAGGTAGAAGGAATCTTCCAGATCATCTCATTCTAGCCTACTCATTTAAAACTGAGACCTGGGAAGGGTAAGTGTTTTAACTAACACGACAGTATGTATATAAAAGCACTGGAATCTGAATCCAGGTTTACTGATTCCAATTTTATGTTCTTTCCACTGTATTTCCCTCTCTCCCCAAAACCACTAGACTGGAAAGGGACAGTCTAATTCAAAATTCTCTCATTTTATGTGAAACTAAGAGTCAGGAAAGTTAAGTGATTTGCCCAAGATCGTACAAGTAGTAAATGGAAAGACAGGATCAAATCTGGAGCCTCTAGAAGCTAGGTGGCTCAGTGGATAGAGCACTGGCCCTGGAGTCAGGAGGACCTGAGTTCAAATCCAGCCTTAGATTCTTACTAGCTGTCTGACCCTGGACAAGTCACTTAACTCCGTTTGCCTTGAAAAAAAAAATTCAGAGTCTCTGACTTCAAACACTGTCTTTGTTTCAGTAAGGAATATACCACTGTGCCCCTATGAGCTAGACACAGCAGTGGGCTTAGTATAACACAAGGAAAGAAGTTCAGCTTCACAAGGTTATATTTGCTTAAGGTGCTATGATTCAATTATAAGGTCTCGGAGTCTTTGAGTTACAATTCTTTTATATTGCAGTGATTTGGTGTGAGTTTAATATGAGGTAGTTTTGTGGAAAAAAGTCATGTGTTTGTTGAAGACAAAGCTGATTCTTTCCTTGTTTGTTACTAAAACCCAGCACAACTTTTCCATTAATCAAGATGGTATCCAGTTGGGATTAAAACATCCGGTAATAGCAGGCAGCATAAATTCAACCTCAAGTGTTATTATAAACAATTTAATACATCCTCTACTCTGAAACCTAACCAGTTTGGCTTACAATGGTTACTTTGAGGCATAGTGAAGAGTTTGATGTGAGACTTTGTTGTCTGCTTCCTGGAGGCCCAGGTCAAGAGCTCTTCATTCAAAATTATAACACATACAACAGAATACATAACCAAGAGCATTGTCCTCCTGACAGGCTGGAGGAGGGGCAAGTCCAGATATAGTCTGCAATAAGACTCTTGACTGTCCCTGTGACTAAGACATTTGATGATGTGATTAGATTATTGAAAGTACACTTCCTATCAGCATCACTAGTCATTGTTCAGAGATTTAAATTTCATGTTTGGAATCAACAGCCTGGTGAGGGAGTCTCTGCTTATATTATAAAAAGCTGTGCCATCTGGCTCAATACTGTAATTTGGGACTTTCCTACATAACTTTATGGGATCACTTGTATGTGGAATGATGTACCTACTAGTTGAACCAAATTTGAAATTTATAACAGACCAAGAAAAGTTTTCTGCTAGTGATACTAGCAGAATTACTATTTGAAACAAATTAAAGGAGCAGCTTTTAATATAAATGCTACCCATAATATAAAGACAGAGAGCATGACAACAGGGACAGCAGGACATAGGGAATGTACATTCCACAGAATGTGGCTATCAATTAAGAAATGTCACTTTTGTGCTTTTATAGAAACCAAAGAATTAGTGTGTGTCTTTGAGGGGGCAGAGGGAGAGACAGGGGGAATCCTTGGATTTGGCATTAGAAGAATAGGTTCAAATCCTCACTCTGCCACTAACTACTTGTACAGACCTACATCAAGTTTGTTTTCATCATTCAACCTCTCTGGACCTCAGTTTCCTCATTTGTAAAAGCAACGGATTGAACTAGGGGGTCTCTTGTGTTTCTAACACTAAAAACCCATGGTCTCAAAGGGGCATTTTGCTACTCGGTACTTCCCTGATTTTATTCTGTGCCTCAATACAACAGGTGCCAATGGGGAAGGCCCATGAATTTAAATTGTCAAGAACTGAAGGTAAGCTGAATCAATGAATCAAAGAAAGGTTGACTGCTGTAGGTCAATTACAGCCAAGACGAGAAAACCAGTACTAAGG
The DNA here is from genome assembly GCF_003287225.1 of Phascolarctos cinereus. Taxonomy (NCBI): domain Eukaryota; kingdom Metazoa; phylum Chordata; class Mammalia; order Diprotodontia; family Phascolarctidae; genus Phascolarctos; species Phascolarctos cinereus. Next base: position 250,150,558 of record NW_027555514.1, read on the forward strand.
CTGGGTGTCAGGGGAGCAGTAGTTACAGGAACAAGTGAATAATAGATCAGGTCACAATACATAGGTTGAAGCTGTCTGGCAGATCTTTCTTAAGGCCTTTCTGCACTTTAGGGACATGTGTCTTCATTTTAAGGCTTTTAAAAGTTATCTGGTAGCTAAGCTATTCTATTCAAGGACCCTAGGTCACAGAGCTGGCAGAGATCTCAAAGGTCCTCTAGTTAATAAACATTTATTAATCACCTACTACAGGCTCAGCTTTGGGAATGCAAATACGTGTAGTGAAGGCTATCCCCTATGTACAGCACGGAGGTGTCATTGTGCAGCTTGAAGGAAATCAGAAAAGAAATCTCTATGCGCCTCTCCTCCCACCCTTCTTCAAGGGAGACTTTAATCCCTTCTAGGAGGGGAAGCAGGAGAGGTGGCAGAGACTGGCTTTTCTGCTCCCTGTAGAAAGAGAAGGTACCAGACTAAAATTATATCTATCTTCATTCTTAAATATTTTTAGTCTAGATGTAGTTTTAAAGTTCAAGCTAAACTTCTGATGACTATTTTTTTTGGGAGGGTGAGGCCAGATTTGAACTCAGGTCCTCCTGACTCCAAAGCCAGTGCTCTATCCACTGCACAACCTAGCTGCCCCTGACTATTTTTTTTTAATGGGGAAAGGACACAGGCTTTCACATCCAAAGCTTGACTCTCTTCCCACCAAATAACAGATTCACAATAAACACACATAGTAAGCAGCAAAGATAACTCTTTATCCAAGTTGATAGCAAGATGGAAAATCAGACAAACTAGGAAAATAGATAGCAGACAATACAGAACAATTGAACTATCCCATTGGGAGAGAGGCAACTCAGCTCAAGAGAGAGACAGAGATAGAGACAGACAGACACACACACATACAGAGACACAGACACAGTAACAGAGAGACACAGAGACAGAGAGAGACTGATAGAGAGAGAAAGAGACAGAGACAGACAGAGAGAGAAACAGACAAAGAGAGTCACAGGTCTTACCCAAGGAAAAAAATCCCCCAAATCTTCAGCATAACAAACTGAAGATAGGAACATGCTAGCTCCTCTTGTGTTGGCTTCTTCCCAGGGCCTTATTCTCCCTTCAGCAACCTGAGGTGAGGTTGGTATCATCCATCTTCTCTCTCAAAGCTGGAAACTAGAAGTTCCCAAAGTAACTGCTAAGCTTGAAAAGACTCAAAAGACTTGGAGAAAGTCTAATGAGACTGGATTTCTCCTCTCTCCAGTTCTCACCCACTCTGTCCCACCCCTCACATAATCATGGGCCATTGATCTCCACCAATGAGGAAATAACCCCATACCAATGAACTTTGGGACTGGAGTTATATAAGAAAGGCGGTCCCAGACCTCAAGGAGCTTACAGTTTAAAGGGGGAAAAGACAATACACAAAAGGAAACTGAAAAGGTGAGGGGCAAAGGTAGCTGGGGCCATGATATTTGTGGAGTTAAAACCAAATGGAGTAATTGATGGGAAAATATCCAACTCCTTCCTTTGACAGATAAGAAACCCGAGGCCCCAGGGAGTTAGGCAATTTGCCCAAGGTTACAAAGAGGGCACATGTTAGAGGTGGGATTTGAACCCAGGTCCTCTGATTCCAGAATGAGTGCTCCTTTCGCTGCCCTTCAGATCTATTGTCAGTATCTAGAGATATATTTATTATAACCACTCACTAATTTAAAAATAAAACACTTTTTATTACCAAAAAATGGCCATTTCAAAAATAAACAAGTTTTTAAATAACATAATTGATCCTTAAAATAGCATAAAGAGCAAGGACAAACTAAATGCTTTAAAAAAACCATTCGCCCAAATTTGACAGTGTGTTGAGCTTGGGCATCATAGATCATGGGGTCATCACTCTAGAACCAGAAGAAGCCTAAGAGACCATCTAGTCCAGTCCCTTTGTTTTATAGATGAGGAAATTGATGCCTGGAAGACTTAAGTGACTTGTCCAGTGTAATCAAGATAGTCAGTGTCAGAGGCAAAATTTGAATCCAGGTCCATTGACTCCATTAGGTGATGTTGGTTCTACCTGTGGCTTTTCTGCTTTCCATATAAAGTGGGTATTCACCACTGCTAAAAAACCATGGTTTCTGGGTGTCCATGTGATGCATACTGTCATGTAGAAGAAGCTAGAAGGTAAGGTTGGCTTTTTAGACCCAGGCATAAAGGTATACAAGATGTCAGACTGAGAGGAACTACAAAGAAAAAAGTAATGGCAGACACAACCACAGCAATGCTATGCACAGTGAAAAGACTGTCAGATTTATCAGTAAAGAGATCATTCATAACTCCAGAGAGATCAGTTTCTGTTGAAGGATGAGATTATAGGCCAGACTGCAAAGGGTCAAGGATTGAGTAACAGGAAAGGAAGAGAAGGCAGTGAGTTTACACAATTTGGCTAGGACCTTTGGCTGAGAAGGTGAGGAAAGATATGAAAGTTCCTTAAAGATTGGGTACATCTGAAGGCACAAGGTAAGTAACAAGGATATTAAAAATTAGAGAGGGAGAATGGGCTGATTTAGAGGGCAATGTATTGGAGAACATGAGGTAGAGTGAGATAAAGTACACATGGAGAGGGCCTGGCCTTGACAAGGAGAAGAGCCACTTCATTATAAGAGACTGGGAGAAGGGAGAGTGGAAGAAGATGTCAAGGGGTTTTGAGATGAAAAGAAGGGTAAAAGAAGGAATCCATGGTAAATAGATTAATTTTCTTGGTAAAGGAGTCAAAGTTCTCTGCTAAGAGATTAGGGAAAGGTATAAGTACTTGAGGAGAGAAGAGAATATTTGGAACAGCTTGATTGGGGAATGAAGGGGATAGATCCAGGGTAAAGAACTAAGAGCTGAAGTTAAATTGGCTAACTACAGAGCTGAGGTTGGAAAGGGAGGAAAATGAAATCAGAGGAGTACCTGAGACATTTCTAAAGTGCAGAAGGTTGAGTTGTCACAATGAGGGTGATGAATGGATTCTTCCAATTCATGTCTCTTAATTCTGGGTGGGCCAAGTGAGACTCTGCTCTTAGCTCCTTTTCCTAGCTCTGTGTTCATAATATTTTAAGGGTATTAAGCCTGGAGTACAACCCACATGTTTAGTCTTATTCCATACTAAGTTAATGTGCTTCGACTCTCTTTAAAGGGAACTGAGTGCTTTAAAAATGTTTTTTAAACACTTTTAAACATAGATCGAATATATAATTTTTTTAAACAGTTAGATAACAGTATGGGTTTTTCTCCAAAAAGATTTGGCAATAACGTAAGGATAAAGCAGAAACTTGGCCCAGGCAGCATCATGAGTTCTAGATTCTGGAAATGGAGAATATGGAGTGAAAACACATAGAGGCTTGGAACAGGTTCTGAGAGATGGGAAAATTGTCAAGGTGCAAGGAACAAAATGCCAAAAAAATTGTCATGAGTGACTGTTCTGTGATTCTGCTGCCCACTGATGACTGATTAAAGCTCAGGTTTTTTTTTTTTTTTTTTTTTTACTAAGAAGCCACCCATCCCTGTGGGTTTTTTTCGAAGCCATCAGTCAGGGCCTCATTATTCGGTTCACTGATATAAAATGAGGTCTGCTTTTAGTCTATTTCTTTTTTCTTCTAGACTAAAAATGATTTTTATGGAAGAAAGAGTTATGATCTGAGAATTGTTTTATCCAAGAGAAGAGATAAATAATAGTCCTTTCTGCTACTGAGTTCCCCTCTTGCCCTCCCTTCCTGCCCTGCCCTGTGTTATTATGACTAATCCATAGGAGATCCAAGCAATTCAGACATTCTATTGTTTTTTATTTTATATTCACAATGAAGAGGCGAGTTTCTTGAGAGGCAGGGTGGGGTAGTGGAAAGCACATTAGACTTGAAATCAGCCCTGGGTACAAATTCTCATCCTTACTGGCTGTGTGATCTTGGGCAAGTCACTTAAACTTTCTAAGTCTTAGTCTCCTGAATTATAAAATGGAACAATAATAGCCATGCTACCTACCTCATAGTATTGTCATGAGCAAAGATTTTTGTAAATTTGCTGCTGTGTATCAATCAAGCAGCTAAGGCAGGAGATAGAGCACTGGCCTGGAGGCAGGAAGAGCTGCATTCAAATCTGTTCTCAGACACTTACTAGCTGTGTGACCCTGGGCAAGTCCCTTAATCCTGTTTGCCTCAGTTTCCTCATCTGTAAACAGAGCTGGAGAAGGACATGGCAAACCACTATAGTATCATTGCCAAGAAAACCCCAAAATGGGATCACAAAAATCATACATGACTGAAGTGACTCAACTTCAACAAAAGCCCCACTTATTACCTCTACATTTTCTGGATGATATTATGTTGTGGGGAGTCATGTAACACCTTTACTTCAGAAGAATCACAACATAGTTGATGCAAAGGACAATGGAGAGATTCATAGCAAGTTTTAAGTAATCTAGATTATATTACCAAGAATAACTTGCATGCAAGAAATGGTATTAAAAACATATGTATGACCCAAATCATAACTAGCATGGGGCACCAGAGCTTTGGCTTGGTGTGTTAAAATTGAGGGGATATATTTCCTGCCTCCAGTGGTTCTCTACCCCACTGGTACCATGTGTGTCTTCTGCTGGCTCTATGTTTCCTAACTATTCTACCTCTCTTATACCCAGATCTACACCTATACTACCTATGAACTCTACTTTTTTTTTTAAAGATCAAGGGAAGTCGGCAATGCCACATGAGGTTGGGACAGACTTTATAGGAGATAAGCCATCACCTTTTCTAGTACAATGCACCCCACCTGAGCAGACTGTCCCTATCTCTATCATCTCCTACCAATTGGATTGGTCATGGGTGTCAGAATTCCCAGTTAGATCTATCATCTATCTATCTATCTATCTATCTATCTATCTATCTATCTATCTATCTATATGTGACAATAAAGGGTGGCTATCTGATATAATTCGACAGAGGGGTAACAGACACATAACCTATACATAAAAAGAGGCATCCACAAAATATTATAAGAAGCAGAGGAAGACCTCCAGCACATTGGTTGGGTCCTTTACAGATAATGAATTGGAAGAGGGATTACAATCATACAGTATGAAAAAGCTTACTCCATATAATATCTACCCAATATATTCACAATCCAGAGCCATAACAAAGGTAGTAGCAACAGGGGTTTTAGCCCAAAGCACAGAAATTCAGAGGGTGCCAACAGCATTTACACTCCAACATCCTAGAAGAACTGAGCTTAGCACATAGTTAGCAAGAATAATTAATCGGAAACAAAGGCATGTTTCCTTTCCCTAGTGGACATATTCCAAGTGATCCCCATCTTGATCCCTCTGACTTCATCCCCCTTCCAAAGTGGTCTTCCTTGGCCATTTTCCCTGATTGCCTGGCATCTGGCATGACTTCCTTCCAATTCAGAAGGCACAGGCTTCTCCAGTACTGTTAGAGACAAAGTCCATTGGTGACAAATGGAACAGAAGAGAGTCTGAGCTGATGGAATGTCAGCATGGCCTACAAGAGGTGGCTAGGTCACATAGTGATTAGTGTTGGATCTGATGTTGGGAATGCCTGAATTCGAATCCTGCCTCAGCCACTAGCATTGATCTAGGATGAGTTACTCAATCTTTGTATCTTTCAGTTTATAGAATAACATCCATCTCTCAGGGTAGCTGTGAGGATAAAATGATATAATAAATGGAAAAATTTGTTAACCTTAAAGTATTATTTAAATGTTAAATATTACAACTATGAATACTACTACTACTACTACTACTACCACCACCACCACCACCACCACCACCATTACTACTGCTACTACTATGACTACTACTACTGCTGCTGCTGCTACTACTACTACTACTACTACTACTACTACTACTACTACTACTACTACCCTATGGTAGATAAATGGCAGTAAGAATTTGGCCAAAACCAACAATAAGTATAGTCAAATCACGATCTGGCAAAATGGGTCATCAATATTGTATCTCAGAGTATGCCAACTTTGGAAACTTTTAGCTATTTTAGTTATTTCTTGAGAATAATTAGGTTAGGAAATTAAAGCCAGGTGGCCAGAGAGAGTGGGAACAGGCCTGGGACAAAGCATGTAAAGGGAAAGACCAGACATGAAATACATATACCCAGGAAAGCTCACAAAAAGATGTACCCAAGTGTCCCAAAGCAGAAGCCCTCACCGGCCAAACAGGGCTTCTAAGATACTGTTGAGTGTTTGCAAAACACAGCAGCTGCTGCATTCCTTGGGCTCCAAATGGAATAATGGAAACTTTCTTTTCTCTCCTCCATCAAGACATAACAAAAGCAGAGCTGATGTAATTAATGAAAAAAAGATGGCTGTTTGAAACCCAGGGAGTGCTGAACAACGGGATGGGATGGAAATGAGGCCCACATTTAGCGACAATTCATTAGCTATATGCTGTATTCTTATGAACATAATGTTTTTGCTAAAATTCCCCTCTGCTTGGACAATACCAAACCAGGTTGGTGACTGACATAAGCATTAGTATCAAAGGCAACAATATATATAGTGGATGGATGGAGTGACTTCTTGAATATAAATTAACCTCGTCCATCCAATCCAAAGAGTCTTACAACTGAATACCTCAACTTAATGGATCTGTTTTAAAATTCCTAGTAATGGCTTTTTCTGTGGTTACAATATTCACTTTTCCAGATATCCTATCCTCCACTGGGGCTCTCATTGACAATGCACAAAGACCCCTCCCCACAACTTCTAACCCCTACCCCTAAGGACAGCTTACAGACAGAAGAATGTCTTTTGCCAGATTTAGCTGCTCCAAAGAGAGAATGTTTTCAAATTAAATTCAAGTCTCTGGGGAATAGAGTTCATTTAAGACTGGTGAAACACACCTTTCCCAGCTCCAAATGATAAATCCCATTGATATACATGGGGATTTTGCAAGTGTTTATGGAAAACAATTGGGGGAAATGTATTCCATTAAATACAGAAGTCCTAGGAATATTTCAGAATTCTGATGAGAGCTCATTATTCCATCTGTATGTCCAGAAAAACCTAGGCTCAAACCTTGGAGGCCCAGTTCAGAAATTCTATCACTTTGTCTGTCCCCCACCTGCACCCCCACCCAAGCTAGGGTGGAAGGCCTCCTCTGGAAAGATTAAGAAGTCTGGAGAACTAACTGCTTTGGTGAGTCACTTAGTTCTTTTTCAACCCTAAACCACCATAAGAATCAAGTTAGAAGAGTAGTGGTGGCTGGCTCACAGATGAATATCTATGAATCAGAGCAGGATGTGAGGACCTTGCTTAGTATTTATGTAAATTTCACAGTAGGTGGCATTTACTCTGAGCCTAAGAAATAAATAGCAATTCTGCAAGCCCTTCCTACTTAAAAACAAAGCAAAAAAACACAAGAAGTTGTGTTCAGAATATGCAAATCTTTAGGAGTTCTTTAAAAATAAGTGTGCATTTATGTTTTATTGTGAGTAATTCATATTGGAACACCAATAAAGCCTGTCAGTTTACATGTGCAGAACAATCCAGATTGCATCCTTTCTTTTCTGTCACTTCAAGGAACACATAATTCTTCTGAAATCATTATGTTCAGCTATTTGCAGGTTAAATCTAGCTGTGAACTCCAAGAGATAGTTTATTGAATGGACTATTCAAATCACTTAGTTTTATTGGCACTTTCTTGCGTCAAATATGCTTGGAACAAATGGACCATTAGTGGAGACTTAGACTTCTTTGTTATCCAGAAATATTTGATAAAGCAGTCATTTTTCTGGTGATATTTCCCTTGTAGCGCATGCTTAGCCAAGCTGCCTTCCACCTAATGGGAAAGAATTTTTGAAAACCGCTGTCTTGTTAAGTGGAGGAAACATTGAATAACCATGTCCAAGGCACCACCATTTGGGTCTTACCTTCCACTTTTCCATTCCCTAGCTGAAATTTGATATCAGCACTGTTGCACTTTATGGAGGAAGAACTGGTTAAGCCTTCCCTCTAGACTCCTGTAACTCTTTCTTGACATCCCATTTGAATGATTAACTACAGCAGAAACTCTCTCCTTTCTCCTCCCACCCTGATTCTGAACATATTGGAGGCCCACACTTAGCTTAGCCCCTCTAGTCTACTCAAATGGAACATATATAGCCAAACCGGATCTTTGAGGCATCAGAAGATACCTGATTAGTAGTTGAAGGAGCTGACCATGTTTTAATCTGGAGATGAAAAGGTTTATCAGAGCGTATGATTGCCTTCTTCAAATATTTTAAAGATGTTCCAGGAGAAGAGAATTATTCTGCTTGGCCCAGGGGTAGGGGGATGGGGATAGGAACTAGGTAGAAGTCACAGGGAAGCAGATTTGGACATAATATAAGGAAGAACTTCCAAAGAATAGGAGCTTTTTAAAAAATGGCATGGGATGCTTTGGGAGGAAATTAAAATCCTAGAGGCTTTTGAATGCAGGCTGAAAAAAAATATCTTATTGGTGAGGTCAAACAGGAGATTCAAGTTTCACATAGAAATTGGACTACACATGTCATAAAGTAAAAATCATTCAGTTTTGGAATCCTATCTTGAATCAGAGCTCAACTCTGCTTTTTTCTGCTTGTATATTCTTGGGAAAATCACTTAAATTATCTGAGCCTCAGTTTCTTCATGTGTAAAATGCAAATGAGGGCATAGTAGATGATTTCTAAGAGACTTTTCAAGTCTATGTCTTATGAAACTTACATGAGGACACTTCTCACTCACGTGTTCCATGATTTTATTCTGAATTGTATGGCTTGTCTAGCTACCTAAATTAATTCACTCACTCATTCATTCAACAAGAATTTGATTGTCTATTGTGTGTCAAGGATTGAACTAGATACCGAGGAAGACAAAAATGAAATAGAAAAAAACAAATGGAACTTTTGCTTCCCACAAGGACGCTATATATTCTATTAGAGGAAATAACGCATACAGATGTTAGTAAATACAAAATCTATACAGAGCAGATACTCAGCTCTTCCATGGCTACTCCCAATTTTGCAATAAACAAACCACACATAATCGGCAGATGAAAAATAAAATCTGCTCATTTCTGAAAGCTAGGAGACCGGTGAACAGGAATGCTGGAATTTGACCAAAAGTGTCTAAAAATGCTGGATCTTGCCTATTACTGGCTATCATTCTTCCAGTAGTTATTATCATTCTTGCACATTTAATTTTCAGTTCATTCTAAATGCTTTTCCTTTATGGGTTCTTTATGGCCATATTGTGGTAAATGGCATGAGATGAACTCTTGATTAGCCAGTAGAGGGCACCATCTACCACATTCTTCCTCTTCAAAAAATCCTATAGGCTTGGTTGGTTAGTGATCTAAGATTCCACAGTTTTGGGGGGGAAAAAGGCATAAAAGTCCCTGGGGTTTTCATTCCCAAGTTTGCCTTTTGGAAGCTCTGTATACTGTGTGGAATTGAACCCCTGTTCAAGCAAGGGGAGGGGGGGGAACGTATAAATAAAATAATCAATTCAATCTGTTGAATTTTTTAAAAAGTTATTTCTTAGATATTGAATGAAAATTCTCCCCATTGATTCAGTTATTATGATTTCTTTTCATATTAATAGACTAGGAAGAAACTTTGGTATTTGCAGAATAGAAGGGAAATATGTTAAGATAGGCATATTAGTCACGTGGCCTAATGTGTTGAGTGTGCATCGCTAATGTGTCTGAGCTCCTAAAATAGCCAAGCCTGGTCTTTCCCTTCCTTCTTTTTCTTTCATTCCCTTTGTCAGTAACCTTTTTTGGGTTTGAACTACACTTGGAGAAATTAACTAGGACTGAGAACCTTAGTGTAGCTTATTTTAAATATGCTTCATAAAGCATATGGAAGTGGTGAAGTGTCATTATGGTTGGAATTTATCCCAAGTGTCTGAAATTCAGGTTCATTGTTGCCATGTCATTATGATCACCTTTGCCCTTCTTTGCACCAGACAATAATTTCCATCTCATTGCTCAAGTGCAGGTTCCTGCAGCTGAGTACATAAACTGTTTCCCTCTTCTGGAATGCTCTCCTTTATCTATCCTCACCCCCCTCATCTCCAAGGTTTTTATTCATCTGTGATTTCATCAGTGTAGTGAATTGCCAGGGAAGAAATTCTGTCAATTCAAATGTGTTCTGTTCTCTACCTTGGAGAGTTCCCAGGTTACCAACTTACTTAGGGTCACACAACCAGCTTATCAGATGTTTTCTTCAACACTGGTCTTGATAATTTTATGGACAACTCTTGACCTGCTAGCCACTGCTGGCTCACTTTGTAGTTACTTAGATTTATTATCTCTCTCTCTCTCTCTCTCTCTCTCTCTCTCTCTCTCTCTGTATACATACATACATACATATATATATATGTACATACATACATATATATATATATACACATACATACACACACACACACATATCTGTTACCTTCCCTATTTGCTCCTTGCAAATGAAAATTGCTTTTTTCACTCTTTGTTCTCCTATTCCATTCTCTTAGCACAATACTTGGCCCATGTTGAGTGGTGGTGTTTCAGTCATGTCCCACTCTTTGTCATGCCATTTGGCGTTTTCTTGGCAAAGACATTGGACTGGTTTGCCATTTCCTTTTCCAGCTCACTTTTACAGATGAGGAACTGAGGCAAACAGGATTAAGTGACTTGTCTGGGGTCACAACGCTAGTGTCTGAGAACATATTTGAACTCACGAAGATGAGTCTTCCTGACTTGAGGCCTGGCACTCTATCCACTGTGCCACCTAGCTGGCTTGTCTTCAGAGATCAATAGGATGGGGGTGGGCGTGGAAAGGGCAGGGAGTAGGACAAGAAAAATGAAGTATACATTTAAGAGTTAAACAATGAAATCAATTAACAAGCATTTATTGAGCTTGTCTTCAGAGACCAGTACTTGATTTTATTGTGTTTTTTTTAACTTTCAAATATATACTTCGGTTTTTTTTGCCGTTCTCCTCCCCAGCCCCATCCCATTGGTCTCTGAAGACAAGAACAGTATCTTATAGTTTTTTTGGTAACAGAGAATCATTTATTTTTGTACTGCTATTGCACACAGAAGGTTCTCACATATTTACCTGTGTATGAATTCTGAAGTTTTCCTTTCTAACCACAATCTCTTGGTGTTCTCACCCACTTATTCTCTTGCTTTAAAACTGTCCTTTCCCCTCCTCACCTCTACTCCCCTGAATCTTTTCCACATTCGCAGGGTTCTGTCTCTATTAGGGCCTCATTTTCCTCTCTTTCCAGTCTTGATGCTATAGTGAATTAGTTCAAGGGAGACGTAGTCCAGGTAATTGGTCCTTCATTCACCCTGGAATACCTGTGTTCTGGTAAAATGTTTAACCACTGGCTTTCTGAAGAAAAAGTATACCTTTGAAACACCATCAAATTTAATCTGCATTGACATTTTCTCCATTACTTTCTTCAGTGTAGACAATCAAACAAATAAACAAACAAAATGAAAAAATCAAACCCTAATTTGTTATAATGGCCAATTTCTGATGTGTGAATGCTCACACTGAAAATTTAACAATGGGTTCTCCCCAGCTGTCTCCAACACACCCCTGCTTGAATCCATCATCCCACTTGTCATTCTGACATTCAGAATCAGTCAGTCCTCAACATGTATTCTGTCTCCTCTTCTACTCCTGAGTTATTGAATGTTATTGGAGAAAACCTTAAGCCTATGCCAACCAGATCCACCATGAGTTATTATGATTGGCCATTGAAGCAGCTGGGTAAGTGAAAAACTGCCTAGTTTGATGTATGTATCCCAGAAACAGTTTGGCAGGCTTTGCAGTTATCTGGCTTAAAGAGAACATATACTCACATTAAGATATAACACTTTCTAAACACCCTTGTAGGGGTGATTGTAAACTGAAAGAGTTTGCAAATGCTAAATTCGGGTAGAGAAAAGGATTTGTTCAGCTGAAGAGTGGTCAGCGTCAATAATCAAACAATGATCAGTGAAGCTATTTCACATGGTGCATATATTCCCGAGTGGACAAATAAAGTCCAACCCCTCTCTCCAGAGTCTGAGCTATGCTAAACATATTATGATTCCTCAATCATGTGCTTCCCTTTTCAGGTGCCTACTCTTTGCCACAGATTTTGAGTGCATTGGTGGGAGAGTATTATCCAGTTTTTTAAGTGAGTACGAATACGTGTTTTCTTATGTGTTAACTTTATTTATTCTTTTAGTGAGGCAATTGGGGTGAAGTAACTTGCCCAGAGTCACAGAAGTAGGAAGTAATTTGCGTCTGAGGCTGGATTTGAACTCAGGTCCTCTCGACTCCATGGCTGGTGCTCTGTCCACTGCACCTCCTAGCTGCCCCTTATGTGTTAGCTTTAATATGTTATCTATGCATTTATTATCTTGTATTTTTGCGAAGTACTTATATTTAAGATATGAAAGTATCAACCCTAAAGAGTCAACCACAAATTAATTGAAACAATAAATTCAGTAAAGCTGTAGGGTATAAAATAAATTCAAATAAATCATTAGTGTTCCTGTATATTACAAACAAAAAATAACAAAGGAGCTAGAAAGATGAATTTTATTCAAAATAACCTCAGAAGGTATGAAATATACAACCGGGAACTATATGAATCCAACTATAAAACACTCTTTGCAGAAATATAGTCTTAAATAATTGTGGAAATATCAATTGTTTGTGTAATTAAAGCCAATGTAATAAACATGGACATAGTATCTAAATTTACTTATTCAATACTATACTAATCAAGCTACCAAAATTATTTCTTAGAATTAGAAAGAAACTAACAAAATTCATGTTGAGGAACAAAAGGTCAAGAATCTCAAGGTTAATAATGAAAAATAGTGGAATGGAAGGAGAGGGGAGGTGTCTATCGGCACCAGATCTCAAACTATAATATAAAGCTGTAACCATTAAAATGATTTTGCACTAGTTACAAAACAGAGAGGTCCATCAAGGAAACAAAGCAGGTATACAACCTCCTGAAGCAAAGGAATGCAATAGCACAGTGTTCTATAAACCCAAAACTCCACTTACTGGGGATAAAGACTCACTACTTGATTTTTTTAAAAATGCTGGTAAAACTGGAAAGAAGTTTGGAAAAAATTAAATACAGATCAATATCTCACACTATATAGCAATATAAAACCCAAATATAGATATGAAAGTTAGATATTAAAAGTGACCTCATAAACAGTATAGTTTTCAAAATCTCTTTCAGATGGAAGGAAAGGGATTTTAGGAACTCATTAAGACTATCTCCTAAGGAGAAGAGGGGTTGTGATGTGCATGAATGGATCTAGGGTTTTTAAAAAATTTTTATTTTTTGGCAATTGGGGTGAAGTGACTTGCCCAGGGTTACACAGCTAGTAAGTGTCAAGTGTTTTGTCTGAGGCCGAATTTGAACTCAGGTCCTCCTGATTTCAGGGCCGGTGCTCTATCCACTGTGCCACCCAGCTGCCCCCAGGACCTAGGATTTTTTAAGAAGTACTGAATACATAACAATTGCTTGCATTTATATAGCACATCAAGGTTACAAACTACTCTATGAATTCTATCTTAGCTGAGTCTCACAGCAGAGTGAGGTAGGTAATGCAGATATATATTATTATCCTCATTTGACAGGTGAGAAAATGAAGGATCAGAGTTGAGTGTCTTGTTCAAGATCATACAGCTTCTAAGTGGAGGTTGTTTGGTCATTCAGTCATGTCTAACTCTTCCTGACATAGTCCATGGGTTTGCTTGGCAAAGATACTGGAATGGTTTGCCTTTTCCTTTTCTATTATGTCCCCATTTTACACATGGGGAACTGAGGTAAATAGAGGTTAAGCAATTTGCCAAGGGTCACACTGCTAAGTAAGTGTCTAAGCCCAGGTTTGAACTCAGATCTTTCTGACTCCAGGGCCAATCCTTGATCCCCTGCACTATTTATCTGCCCCTAAGCAGAAGTAAGCTGTTATTGTTCAGTTGTTTCAGTCACATTCAACTCTTGAAGACCCCATTTGAGGTTTTCTTGCCAAAGACCCCTGAGTGTTTGCCACTTCCTTCTGCTGCTCATTTTACAGAGGAGCAAATTGAGGCAAACAGGGTTAAGTGACTTGCCCACGATCACACAGCTAGTATCTGAGGCCGGATTTGAACTCAGGAAGATGAGCCTTCCTGACTTCAGGCTTGGCACTATTCACTGCATCACATACATAGGAAGTACTTGGACCCAAATCAGGTCTTCTGATCTGGCTTTAGCTTCAAGCTTCTGCTCACAGGTTGTTTTAGACCTTTACTTATGGAGCAATAAGCTAATCTTCCTCAAGTTCCTTTTGTTAATAAAAACACCCTTTAGCTCTCCATAACCATAGTTCCATTATCTGCCACATAGTTCCCCTTCTCCCCTCAGGCTGGTCATCTGAACACCCTAGTTCCAGAATTTAAAATATATATATTTTTTCCACATCAAAGACCAGCGTTCCATAATAATTCCTCATTTTCTCTTCAATCTTTTAAATACTTGAGACCCCACATTTTCATTTTATCATAGAAAACTTCCCCCTCCTCTTTTCCCCTCTAGGCAGCTTCTCAATTTCACATTCCGTTTTTAAGCAAAGGGGTTAGGAACTCTTTCTTTTAGTGCATTTAAATGACCTAGAAAATTAGCTCAGTCTCTGGATGTAGATTAATAGAACTCTGTCCTTTGGGGAATTCTGCTTTATGAAATTTGTGGGAAATAATTATTTGATAATGACACTCAGTTACAATGAAATTGTAATAATAATATAAAAACATACCTTTGTATCATGGAATTCAAATAGAAACTTGTCACCAACTAGCATCCACAAAGGCATACTCCAATGCCTCATTTTGACATAGAGGTGGCCCTGGGTTCTCAAAAACTCTGTCAAAAGAGGAAAAACTCTGGAAGATTATGTCATTCCAGAAAGGCTTCCAGTATGATTCTGACAAAATAATAATAATAATAAAACCTCCAAATAAAAAAACAAAAACAAAAGGCAACTGTATCTGCTTTCTGAGTAACTTAGTGTAGCATCCCCTTATGTTTGTATGGAGGAGCCTCTTCAGAGCAGGCGCAGAAGACTTCTTTCTGCTTCTCCCTGGCCCTGAGGACTTTTTTAATTGGCTGCTAAGCTGGAACTCCATTGATATTCTAAAGTGGCAGTCTTTGCTCCTCTAGGTATAAACATGATGCTTTGAGTTTATTACCCCACACCCCTCCACTGGATTGGCCCTGTGAGTCTCCTAGGTAAGCCTGTGTGTGACTGGGGTGGGACCCCTTCCTGTCTGTGTCTTCTTTCCTTTGGTACTGGGCCTCAGGACAAAGCACAACAGATGTGCTGGGAGGGAAAGAGTGTGTGTGTGTGTGTGTGTGTGTGTGTGTGTGTGTGTGTGTGTGTAAGAGAGAGAGAGAGAGAGAGAGAGAGAGAGAGAGAGAGAGAGACAGAGACAGAGAGAGAGAGAGACAGAGAGAGACAGAGAGAGACAGAGACAGAGACAAAGAGAGACAGAGAGAAAGAGAGACAGAGAGAGACAGATAGACATAGACACAGACCGATAGAGAGACAGACAGACACATACAGAGATAGACAGACACACAGACACAGACACAAAGAAAGACAGAGAGAGAGACAGAGAGACGGACAGAGGGACAAATGATAGAGAGACAGACAGAAAGAGAGAGAAATAGAGAGACAGAGAGAGGCAGACAGAGAAAGTGAGCTTAGAAAGTTAAGAGCTCAGTGGAGGGAAATCTTTTTTTTTAATTTTTATTTCTTGGAAATCTTAAAAGAGCTAATAAGAAGTATTGTTGTAAATATCCTGAAGTCAGGAAGGCTCATCTTCCTGAGTTCAAATCCGGCCTCAGATACTAGCCATGTGATCGTGGGCAAGTCACTTAACCCTGTTTGCCTCAGTTTGCTCCTCTGTAAAATGAGCTGGAGAAGGAAGTGGCAAACACTCAGGGGTCTTTGGCAAGAAAACCTCAAATGGGGTCTTGAAGGGTTGAACGTGACTGAAACAACTGAACAAGGCTTGCATGTTAACCTCTCAACTGATTGTAATGTTCCTATAATTCTTTCTTGCTCAGCATCCCTTTCTGGATGGGAATAAAAGTGATTCTGATTCATGTTTGTACTTAGGTACTCTTTCTTGATTCCTTCTCTCATGCTAGGGAAACATGAGCCAAAAATAGAATTATTCCTCAGGAATCTGAATATGAGTTTGAATTGGAGCATTGGGGCTTCTAGTTCCCCTATTGTGGAGGCAAACAAGTCCACAGCAATGGACTCAAGGCAAACTGTGAGGGCAGGTAAAGCCTAGGGATTGATGAAGTTATCTTCTGTGGCCTTTGACTAGCAGAGCCTGGCTAGCTTCTGTGCTAAACCAGCTTAGATTAGAGAGGCTCATCACCAGTAAGATGGCCAGTTAGTGATGAATTCTTTGACCTTGGCAATCTTGAAACAAAGGAAAAATACAAAATGACCTGTAGCCTTATACAACCTCCTCTCACATTTGCAGTAACAATGGCAAAGTAGCAGAAGAGTTTTCATGTCATCTACCAATATTTGTCTAGCCATATAGCACTCTAAATGTGCATTCCACAGCCACTGACCAATAAATGTCCTTCTACTGAATGACATTCTACTAAACTCATTGCCTCATCACTCAACTGAAAGAGCTCTCAGAATTTACCAGATACCTCCTGGTTGCTAAATCTAATAGTCTTCTCTTATTCCTCATTCTCCAAAGGGAATGATCAATGACATTAAAAGCTGTAGAGATACCAAGAAGGATAAGAAATGAGAAAAAGCCAGCAGAAAAGCAGGTTTTAAAAAGCTTGGCAAAAGACCTAATTGAACCAATTCATCCCCAGGAAATTGAAAGGATAAAGCTTGAAAAAAGACAACAGATTTTTAAAAATGGAAAAAAAGCTACAAAATTTTTGAGCAAAATTTTATAACAAAATATTTAGGTCACCAATGATAGTGGAACTCCCATATTTAGATTCAGCATCACAGTCACTAAGATGCTGTGTGATGAAGTAGGAATGGTACAAAAGGGAACTAAGATGGAAAGAGCAGTTGAACTAGGCTAATTATACATAAAGAAGGTCTGTACTGGAGCTGACATAATTTGGAGGGCACTGAGTGGTGGATTCTTTAATATACCTGAAATAAAAGAGGTTACCAATGACTTAGACAAAACCTTGGCCTTTATTGATGGCAATATGTGACTGAGAAAACAGTGATAACTACCAACCCATATGGTACCCTGCTTTCCCATCTCAACAAGAAATTTATTAGTATAATCTATATATCAACCCAGGACATCCTTGGGGAAGATATAAAAACAGAGAAACATGCAGGCTCTTGCAAATTTAAAAAAAAAAGACAGAGAATAGAAGGTCCCAATGTGCCTGTTTGTTGATAATAAAAAAGCATCTTATCCAGTAGAGCAAAATGCTATCTTAAAGGCTCTTTTCCAATAAGGTGTCCTTTATGTACATATTAAAATCATAAAATATTCCTGAAGGCTATAACAACTGAATAGCTTTGTTGATTATCCTATACTTATTAATAATAGGGAGATAAATGCTTATCCAAGATATCTGCCACCTTAATGGAGAATGTCCAGCACAAAGTCCAAATGAAAGAGGGATTCCCTTAGGATGGTGAGGCCTTCTAGATGTTCCTATCCATGGATGACGTGCTGATGACAAACATTAAGCCTAGGAACATTGAAGAGCCTCTTCAATCACATCTCTAATCACTCAGAAGAGTGTGGCTTAACTTTCCACACTGGAAAAACCAAGCCACTGCAGAATGTTACTGTCTAAAATTGAAGATGTAATTTGTCCATTATTATGCAAATATTCTCTAGACACTGTGGACAAACAATGAGCTAGGTAGGTCCAGAACTGGACAGGAGGAAACAGAAGGGCTTTCCTTTGGAAAATAAAATAGTTCTCTTAATGACACCAAATTTTTCCCTGAAATAAAGGCCCATCTTTTTAGCAATGATAATCTTCCAGTGATGGTCTGTGGTTGCAAGTCATAGCTGCCAAACCATTAAAGTTGCAGGTCACTCAGTAGGCAATGAAGAAGCACACTGTAGACATGAGTAGGTACCAAGTATTATGTGTGAGAATCAGTGTAAAGGACGCTATTGGAGAGGTATAAGGTGCTATATGAAAGATAGAAGATAGAGATAGAAGGTGGGCCAGTCAGGTGGCAAAACTTTTGGATAACAGAGGAAGGTCCCTAGCACGTTAGGTAGACCCTTGAGTTTAAAGTCAGAGGACCTGTGTTCCAGGTCCAGCTCTGCCACTTTCTTCTTATGTAACTATAGACAAATAATCTAACTTTTCTGTGACTCAGTTTCCTCAGATGTAAAAAAGATAAGATTGGATTAGATAAGTTACCAAAATCATTGCCCACGTGTCATCTGCAAAACTCCTAGAGTGAGGTCTGAACAACATTAAAATGTAATTGGTAAATATTTAACAAAATAACTACAACTGCAATATAGCACAGATACTGTTAATTTTGTAGTTTTTAGTTGGCAGTTTCTATTTGAGTCTGCTTCCACTGGACTGTATTACCTCTAAGGTCTCTAAGATTGTATAATCATAGGACTTAGACAAGAATTAACCAGCATGAAAAGGCTTAGGAAGTTCTGACCTGCATCATGGGAGGAAGTGTCCACAATGGTGGGAACATCATATGGTAGCCTATCTTGGTAGTATAATTCAGAGGCTCACGGGCACAATCAGTTGCAATATACATAAATATACACACATATGTCTATTTGTATGAACATATATCTATATTATATGTTCCAAAAGGTTTAGTACATTTCTTATAATTTATTGGAGATATTGGACACTGCAGTGGAAAGAACATTGAGCTTGCATTCAGGAAAACCTGGTTTTGAATTCCACTTTTAGCACTTCCTACCTGTGTGGCTTCCACAAATCACTTGCCTCTCTGCCTCCATTTCCTGATCTGTGAAATGGAGAAAATAATGATCGCACTACCTATATTTCACAGGGTTGTTGTGTAAAATAAATCAGAAAATGATTGTAAATCACTCTGTAAAACTTTATGTATTATATCAATAATGGCTATTACTTGGGATAATAAATTCCCATTCTCTAAAGCACCAACTAAAAATTGTTGTGGAGATTGTGGACCATTTTCTCCAATCAGGAAATAGCTATTGAACATTTTTTGTGGTATAGTGGAAAGAGCAATGGAACTGTGTCAGAGGCCACAGGTTCAAATCCCACCTTTGACACTTACTGCCTCTATAAGGCAAGTTAGCCTTGGCCTTGGCCAAGTCACTAACCTCCCTGGGCCTCTCAGTTTTCTCATTAGGAGTTGGACTAGATGCTATATCTGAGGACCCTTGCAGCTGTGGATCTTTGATCCTATGATCCTAAATTATTGTCTCCTAAAGAAAAGACGCGAAAAACCTCAACAAATAAAAAGGAAATGATTTTAAGGTGAGGTTGCAACTTGATCCTTCAAACATGTTGCTGAGCACAGACAACAGAGCTGATCTGGCTGCTATATTAGGGTATTTCCAAGAAGCAGTGAGCCACAGGAGTCATAAAAATGAGTCATAAGAGGTTGTTTACTTTGTATGGTGCTGAGAATACTATTAGCATGTAATACATACTAATAAATAACCCTAGAAAAAAATGGAAGGATTAGCTTTTAGGCCTGATGTTGCACTGCATGGGACAACCCTTTTTTTTTTAGAAAAGGTTTGTTATGACTGTGGAAGAGGTTTTAGCATTCCGGTCCATATTTCACATATGCTTACAATTGGAAAATGACTAATTATTAATTTTAGGATAATATTATAAAAATATTTAATTATCCAGGGTTCTTAACCCCCACCTGTTTTTTTTTAATCAGTGACTCATTTCCTCTTGTTTTTAAGGTGAATATATAAATTATTGAGTATTTTGGTTTTAATCAATTGGATCATAGTTTTAGAGATAGGAAGGACCTTAGAGGCCACCTCATTCAACTTCTTATTTTCAGATGAGGAATTATGACCAAGAGACCTTAAGTAACTAGGTAGTAATTGACAGATGCAGGATTTGAAACCATTTCCTATTTCTCCAAAGTCTTTGTCATGTACCACATTGTCTCCAACACTATGGCTGGTTTTATGCAGTACAAAAGTGAGAGAGAAAATTGGCAAGCATACATGTGAATTAGGTTGTAGTCATATTATGAAAACCAAGCAAACTGAATGCTGGACTTTCTTTTGAATCACCAAAAACCCTATTTTCCATTTTCTGAATTGCTCTAGAAAATCCATTTCTTCCCAGAGACATTTCTTAGTATTGCATTTAACTACTGCTTTCCTTTCTAACATATGTGTCCTTTATTTCTTTGTCTAAGTCAATGTCTAGCTTAGACTGGCTATTGAAAACAGCAACAAACACACACTCTGTCTCAGTAGGGCTCCATATAGGGATAATCTAATCCCTAAAGGGCTGATGATCTCACTGGTGTGGGTGCTCTGTCCAGGCCTCACCACCCTTCACAACTCTTCTCCATGTTTTTTTTTTCCTGAGTTTGCCACAGGGGTCTCCCCAGACATGCTAGGCCTTCTTCCCTTTTTCTTGATACAGTGAAAATTTTGATAGAGCATATAGTCTGTCTTTAAGTTATCCTTAGCTCTTGCCATATGACCAGTTCATCTTTTATTTCCTCCCACATATTTCTTTTAATATCCTCCTTTACTTCTCTTTCCTAATTCCTTGCCTGTAAAATACTATAGTCCATTTACACTCACCATGAGCCTCTCCTTTGCTTTTGAATGGTACTGAGTCTCAATTTTTCAGAATTGAATAGTATTATATGACTCAAAACCACACAGTGGGTCTGGAAGAATATTGAATGATGATATTACAAGAATAATAATAATTCACATTTATGTAGTCTTGCAAATACATTTTATTATTTCAACCTAGCACCAGTCCTGTGAATTAATATTATAGTGTAACAGGGGTGTTAGTGATGAGTGCTGGCTGTAGTCAGGAGTGTGCTGGTAAGCGTTCAACAGACCAGCTCTCTGAAAAAAAAGTATACAGCATACACCTTTAAGTTGGATTCACGTTATTGATTTTCTTCACCTCTTTCTGAAACCTAAGCAATTAGCAAAACAATAAATTAAGCCTTGATTTGTAGCATTTGCTGATTACTGAAGTGTAAACACTCACCCTGAAAATTTAAAAATCCACTCAGTCCTTATAGGCTGGCTCCAGTACATCCCTGGCTGTAGTGTTAAAATCTGCACTTAGTAATGAGTACAATCAACCCTGGGTCCTTCCTCTGCTTGTCAACGGAGTAAGAAGTCACTAGATTTCTCAATGACTTTTAAGAGAAGGGAGTGCAGCATACCTTTTGGTCACCAGATGGTGTACTCCAGCTACCCACTCTTCTAGCTCTCTTGACTGGCAAATTGCTAAGTTAGGGCCAGGTTCAACAGAAGTCCAGAAGGTATGGTCTGGAACATGATAAAAATGAACAAGGATGTGAAATTGGCCCTCAATTCATTGAGTCTTCATTTCTTATGGAATATACTGACCTCTTCAGTCATGGCTCCCAAACTTATAGGAATCTTTCATTCATAATCAATGGCCAATAGTTTATTAATATGATTAAATAATTTAAGAAACTCAAACGAATGATGACATCTCAAGCTTCCATGCCACTGAAGCTTGAGTTGTTTGTTTGATTTCCTCCCTCCCTGACCTCCACCCCCTCCAAGATGATCTAAGGGGAACAGAAAGGAAAAGGACTGGGCAGATTTAAGAGGAGTGGATGCTTTTTCGGCAAGTGCTCTGATAGTTTATCAGTTAGGGAGTGCCTCTTGTTTTAATTAGTTTGAATCAGTTCCTTGTGTATCGTGGAAATGAGATTTTTAACAGAAAAAATTGCCCTAAAGATTTTTTTCCTAGTTACCTGTTACCCTTCTAATTTTATGGATAAGCAGTTTGCAGAATAAGAATTTTAAGCTCTAAATAGTCATATGAAAAAATGCTTCAAATAAGTAATAATTAAAGAAATGCAGATTAAAGCAACTCTGAGATTTCACCTCCCACCCATCAGATTGTCAGAGTTAAAAAAAAATGACAAATATTAGAGAATCTATAGGAAAATAGGAACGTGAATGTACTATTGATCGAGCTGTGGATTGGTCTAGCTGTTCTGGAAAGAAATTTGGAACTATAGCCCACAGTTAATAAACTACACACACATACATATATATGCATATATGTATGTGTGTATGTATATGAGGATATATTGTGTGTTTATATATGTGTGTGGGGGGAACGATACCCCTCAAATTACTAAAATACACACATATACAATATTATTACACCCATATTACATATGTGTGTAAGTGTATGTGTGTGTGTGTGTCCATTCTGGAACTATACCCCAAAGTTAATAAACTATACACACATATTATATATATGCATAAATATATATGTGTGTATCTATAAGTGTATATGTGTATAGTTTTATATATATATGTATGTACTATAATTTTACACACACATACACACACACACACACACACACACACACACACACACTGCTTGACCCAGCAAAACCAGTGCTGTCTATTGTTCTATAAGAAATGACAAAAGAATTACCCAAAGAGAAATCTGGGAAGACTTGAATAAACTGATACAAAGGAGAAGAACAACATTATGAAGACAAAGAACTTTGAAAGACTCAAGAACTTTGATGGTAGTTACCTACCATGATTCTGTAGGAGGGTTGATGAAACATGCTACCTACCTCTGGCAGAGGGGCAGTGGACTCAAGTGTAGAATGAAAAATATTTTGAGATATGGTCAATTTGGGAATTTGTTTTGCTTGACCATGTATATTTGTTTATAAAAGTTTTTGTTTTTCTTTTTTAATGGTGGGAGCAGTGGGAGTGATAGAAATAAATTAATTTAAATTTCTTTTAGAAGCAAGTGCTTGAAGGCAAGAAGAGGAAAATGAAATTGTGGTTTGGAATTGCCTACAAAGACAAAAGAAACAGAAACCTAGGAACTCTAAGAAAGGTATGTCTATACACTTCTGCTAGCTTACTCATATTTCTATGATTCCCTCCTTTTCCCTGGTTCCCCCAGGAATCTCAGAAATCTGGATGCCAATAACTTTTGTTAAAAAATATTTTTTTATTTTTAATTTATGAAATAAAACAAGAATTTCCCTGATATAGTAGAATAAAAAAGACGATTGTACGCTAAACTGCACATTATGTACAATTTGTTCTTCCTTTTAAATGCATAATAATCATGTAAATTTCTTTTTTCCTTTTTTTCTCCCCCCACTTTA
Organism: Phascolarctos cinereus; assembly: GCF_003287225.1. NCBI lineage: Eukaryota > Metazoa > Chordata > Mammalia > Diprotodontia > Phascolarctidae > Phascolarctos > Phascolarctos cinereus. The sequence continues at coordinate 250,173,992 of NW_027555514.1, forward strand.
TAGATGGCTACCATTAGGCACAAATATGTGTGTGTGTGTGTGTGTGTGTGTATTATATATATGTAAAATCATTTTATACATCTATTTGTCAGTTCTTTCTCTGGATGCAGATAGCATCTTCCTTCATCTGTCCTTTGTAGTTAATATGAGTATTTGTTTGTTTGTTTGTTTGTTTGTTCTGGTTTTTTAGGCAATTGGGGTTAAGTAACTTACCTAGGGTCACACAGCTAGTAAGTGTCAAGTGTTTGGTCTAAGACCAGATTTGAACTCAGGTCCTCCTGACTCTATCCACTGCGCCACCTGGCTGCCCCTAATTTGAGTATTTGTAATAGTCAAAATGACTTTTAATCCTACTTTATAGATGAAGAAAGGGACACTCAAATCAATTCAATTAATATTTATTAAGTGCTTACAGTACTGGATGCTGAGACTACAAAAACAATGATGAAAATAGTCTCTGACCTCAAGGAACTGTAAGGATGGCAAGGTTAAGAGACTAGCCTATGTATACAAACAAAGCAAGCATGAGAAGTAGGATTCAAATCCATATTTTCTCAGATTCAAGTTGGTCACTCTAGCTAATAATTCATGTTATAATTAGATGAGAAGGGAAGTCGCTTAGCTACCCAGGCAGAAGATCTGCCTATACAGAGGAGAGAGGGTCTTTTACTGCATAATTCTTTTCAAATCAAATGAGATAATATCTTTAAAATGCTTTGCAAACCTTAAAATGCTAAATAAATGTTAGCTATTGTTATTATTATTAATTTTCCACCCCACCCTCACATCCATCTGATGTGCACACACAACTCTGATCTAATTTAGGTAAAGATAAGACAGCACTGGTCACCTGACAGAGATCAGTAAGTCAATAAACATTTGTTAAGCACCCACTATATTCTAGACAGTATGCTAAAAAGATAGTCCCTACCCCCAAGAGGCTCAAAATCCAATAAGGGAAAGTCAAACATGAAAAGAAGCTGAAAGTGAGGGGCAAGGAAGAGAGAGGAAAGATAAAGTCCTGCAGTCATGTGGGAAATTAGGAGGTGGCTACTCTGAGCCCCCTCCTTAAATTAAAGATCTGGGAAGAGTTCTCTGATATCTACCTTTCATCTTTCCAATCAGAGGGAGGGAGGAGCCCAAGGGACAAGGGGGACTGAGAGGTGTGAGTTTCAGAGTTGATAGGATCTTTCTGGAAGATGCATTTCTGGAGGCAATGATGATGAAATTTAGATGAGCAACCAGATAGGGAATTATGAGATGGCTGACCTGTGTCCTCTCTTGAAATAGAAGATCTGGGAGATGTACCTGTGGCTACATAAGGGGGAAAAGAGGCATAAATAAGTTGCAACACATAGGTTGAGAGTCCCTGCCAAGTGTTTGGCCAAAACCAGTGACATGCTCAGGAATAGTCTTTTTCCATTACCCATTGTCCCAAGGTAACCTAAGGCCCTTAACAGTTATATATCATCCTAATAACCTCTGCTACAGTGACTTTTTCACATGCAGAATCAAAGCTGGTGATGAAAAGGTGAAATGGTTAGCAGAATTGAGTACCCAACACACCAGAAAGTAGTTTTGCCCATTAAAAGATACGCTAATATCAAAATCTAGAATAAAATCTATATACATTTTATTTCTGAAATAGTTACAGTGTATGTGTCTGTGTTTACACTTGTGGATACATTTCAGTATGTGTGCACAAAGGCCTGACATCTGTGGACTATTGGAGTGCCTGAAATCACAGCAGTTTTAAGTAGAAAGGATTTTTATTTTTAAAATAAAGAAGAAATCCCATATTATTAACTGTAAAACTTTACACCTTACAGCTGCCAATTGTAATCCACAAGGAGCCAGAGTTCCTAGCCATTGACTAGAACAGAGGACTCAAGGTCTGTGTAAGGAAGAAGAAAGAGACCTCTTGTCCCCTTCCATTTAAAGAGAAAAATAAACCTCCCATGCATGCCACACTACCGGGGAATGATTTTATTCTTGGGCAGGGAGGGAGTAGGAAAATCTGATAAAATCTTAGAGCAAGAATATTCCTGGTCCCTGCAAAGCAGTGAAACGTACCACTGAGTGTCATTCAGACTCACCCAGGCTCAGTTTGTGTAGAGTCTGTGGATGATAAGAAACTACAAGGGTATTTTTAGATCTTTTTAAAACTTAAACAGCTTTATCACACCATTACTACATTCATTAGGCTTGCCTGTAATGAGGGGGTGCTTTTTTGTGCATATGAAATATGCCAAATTAAGCAGAATGAAATAACTTTGAGCTTTCTTCTTTTAACTGCCTCTGCATTTTTTTTTACAGTTCTTTGAATAGTGATTCTTAATTTTCAGTTAATATTTATCAAGGGCCCCCTGTAGGCATAGCATTCTGCTAAGCACTTGAGGAAAGATATATAGAGATTAATCAAAGATGGGTATGAAAAGCTCTAGTGGGCAAAGGATCTGCCACCCACATAAGCAATAAATTGGCTCAATAAGAAGATCCAGACAACTTATTTGAATGTTTATTTAAATTTAGGACTGAAGATAAGGATTTTTTTTTCAACTTAAAGTACATTTTGTACTCCCCTCCCCCTTTTCATACCCTCCAAAATCCCCTGTTACCTCTTGGCTCTTTCTACTACTAATTGCCTTCTTTCTTCAGCCTCTTACCAGTGGGCAGCCCAGAAAGCACCCTGAGCTCAACACAGGCTCACAGAGCTTGCGTTAGAAGGAATCTCAAAGAACTCCAAATTCAACCATTCTGTGTATACTCCTTATTTTACCTGTTTGACCTTGGGCCAGCCATTTAACTTCTCCAGAACTCATTTCCTTACCTGTAAAATGGACCAAACAATACCTAAATTGCCTTCTAGCTCTAAATCTGTGACTTCTAAGTCCTAAAAGAGGAGATTCTCTATCGGCAATGCGAGACATCGATTTTTGGAATCAGCAGCAGCCATCTAATAATAGCTAGAGTAGTGAGTACGAATGAACTCTTCAAAGAAAGGACATCAAACATATAGGCAGGACCAAGGCTGTCAAAGCTACCATTTGTGCCTCTCCACCACACTGCCAAAATTCCCTTCCCCAGCTGTTACAACATCTAAGAGATTGTGCTCATGGTCTCTCAAGTTTCCTGTCATTTTCATTTCACCAATCAGTTCTTCCTTATGAGTCAGAACCAGATCCCTGATATCAGCTTCTTTTGCTCAGAACTTCCTTTCCTTTCTAAAGCCCTAGATTATGTTCTGGTTTGAACACTAGCAATTTCCATTTCCTCTGTTTAAGTGGAGTGTTCTGTAGTCGATTTTTTACCCTGGCAATATCTCTGCTTCTCCTCCTTCCTTTTATATTCATCCAAATCCTTCTGCCCTTTTTCTCCCAACCCCCTTAGATTCATGGCTTTCTACTGAAGTGTCTATTTTCTTGAACTATACCATCAGGCTTTTTTTTTAAGTTGAATTCCCACTCAGCTACCAATGTGATTTTCATAAAATGCAACTCTGATCACGTCACCCCACCCCCACTCAATAAACTATTGCCTCCAGGAGTAAATGCAAAATGCTTTGTTTGTCACTCAAAATCCTTCATAATCTACCCCACTCCTACCTTTTCAGTCTTCATATACTTTACTCCCTTGACATATACTGTTCCATCCAATGACCCTGGCCTCCCAGCTGTTTCATGAACAGGACACTCCATCTCTTGACGTCAGGACTTCTCTGTCCCCATGCCCCATGCTTAGAATGCTCTCTCTCCTATGCTCCAGCTACTAACCTCCCTGGATTCCTTTTAATCCCAACTGAAATCTCTCCTACGTAACCTCTCTTAATTGCAGTGCTTTCCTACTTTTAATTATTTCCTATTTATCCTGTCTGTAACTTGCTTCGTGTATGTTTGCATGTTGTCTTCCCTGTTAGACTGTAAACAACTTGAGGATGTTGGCGTTGCAGTTTTAGTTGCGTCCAACTCTTCATTTGGGGTTTTCTTGGCAAAAAAATACTGGAGTGTTGCCCTCTCCTGCTCATTTCACAAATGAAGAAATGAGGCAAAGAGGGTTAAGTGACTTGTCCGGGTCACACAGCTAGTAAATGTCCGAGGCTGGCTTTGAACTCATGAAGATGAGTCTTCCTTGAACCAGGTCCTGCTTTCTATCCACTGTGCCACTTAGCTGGCCTACACTAGCTAGCTGCAGCTTGCCTCATACATTTTTGTTTGCGTGTACTCTCCCCCATTAAATTTTAAGCAACTTGAAGATAGGGACTGACTTTTGCCTCTTTTTTGTATCTCTAGTGCTTAGCACAATGCCTGGCATATAGTAGGCACTTAGTAAATGTTTACTGAATTAAAACTAATTCCTCCAAATGTCAGTGATACTTAACATACCGTAGTGCATTGCTTCTTACACTGTGGGTCCTGACACCATGTGGGGCTGTGAAAATTTTAGTAGAAGTAAAAGGTTCTGAACGTGCAACAACCAAAAATTAATTCAAAACCAAATGTGTAATGAATCCAAGGTGCTTCTGGCAGTGTTTGCCGGTATTGCATCATGCAACTTCACTACAGCCTTAGTTCTGAAGCAAGGCATGTGCACTTTGCACTGTGCATGTCATCACACCATGCAATGCCAATAAATGCTGTCAAAAGGCAGAAAGGGGTCAAGTGGATTAAGAAGCCCTGGTATAATGGATAGGACCCTGTACTTAGAGGTATGGAGACCCAGGTTTAAATCCTGCCTCAGATACTTTGCTAGCTTACTAGCTGTGTGATGCTGGTCCAATCACTTACCTGCTCTGTAAAATGAAGAGGTTGGAATCCATGGAGTCCAAGGTCCCTTTCAGCTCTAAATCTATGGTTCTTTGATGTACAGATAATTGAGGCCAGGAATAGCCTCTCTAGCATTTCTGCTTCTCTTCTAAGTTATTGCTTTGCATAAATTATTTGCCACCTCCACTGTTATTCTTCCTACACCATACCTGTGTCTTTTTATAGGGTTTTCTTGGTAATTCTAACAGGGCAGTTTTATTCCGACTCTTTCCATTTTCAGTTTAAACATAAATTCTCTTATCTAGGAAATGTAATATGATAGAAAGAATAGGACCAGGACTCCACGGTAATACACTCTAGTCCCAGCTGTTCCCCTACTTAGGCATGAGTCTTATGGGTTCAAGTTTTCTATAAAACGATGGCTTTGAACTAGATAATTTCCTGGGTCTCTTCAAATTTTAAATGGTTTTGTTTACTTACTGCCATACATTTTTCCACTTCTTTCTCCTTCCTCCATGTTTCCCTTTCCTCTCCACATATCCAAATCCTAATCATACTTCAAGAGTCAGTTCAAATCCTGTCTCTTCCAGGAAGACAGTCTTGACAGCTTTTGCCTGCAATGATCTTTCCCTGGCCTGAAATCTTCAGAATTTGTGCCATTCAATCTACTTGATTATACAGTCTGTTCATAACCTGTGTTCCAGAATAGCCTTGCATGGACCCAGGGTTATATCATGGAGATTATCAAGTATGAATCACTTCTCTGGTTTGCTTGCCCCATCTGGATAAAATCCAGGAAGTTCTGAAGATGCCCCATGTCTACAGAATTCAGTTGGCCCACCATGCTAATAAACCTAGGCTACCATTAGGTATATTTAGAATTTAGAAACATTTAGAAACACTATTTATTCAGAACAGAAATGAACAATGTCTCATAAATCAATCATAGCTCATAATATCAGTGAACACAGATTCATCATTCCTCACTCATCCAGAGTAGTTTAGCCCTTAAAACCTTCTAGAGACTTAGAACTTTGAAAAAAAGTGTTTGGGTATTGGAAGTTTAGAAACGTCACTGAAGGCTCTCTCTCTGTCTCTCTCTGTGTCTCTGCCTCTTTCTCTCTCTTTCTCTTTCTTAACACACACACACACACACACACACACACACACATACAAATAAACACACATCTTCTGCTCTTTTGGAAGCTTTATGGGCAGACCAACCTGTCTTGTCAGCTAGCGCCATAAATACAACCACCACTACAAAAGTACTTCATCTTCCACATCTATCTAGCAAAGAATGTTGCTCAGATTTTTATTGATATCCCTCATTTTTACATCACCTATATCTCTCTCTGTATCCCTCTCCCTTTTCTGTCCCAGAGAGTCATTCTTCATAACAAAGAATTTTTAAAAAAAAGAAAGAAAGCAGAAGAAGAGAAAATAACTCAGAAAAATGGACCAACTCATCTAAAAAATTCTATGTTCCGCGTTCATGGACCCCAACTTCTGCAAAGAAGCAGGAAGAGGTGTTGTCTTCCATTTCTTGCTTAGAACTAAGCTTGATCTCTATAACTTCACAATTCTCAATATCAGTTGTTCTGTGGTAACTGTTTTTTTTTCCCATTTCTGTTATTGTAGGTATTGTCTATATTGCATTCCAAGCTCAGCTTGCTTCTTTTTGCATCAGTGTATGTAAGTCTTCCAGCACTTCTCTGTATTCATCATGCTCATCATTTCTTAAAGGATGATAATATTCTGCTGTATCTATGTACCACAATTTCTTTAGTAATTTCCTAACCAATTTACTTTGTTTTCAGTTTTTTAATAGTCCTCCAAAATGCTGTTAAAAATATTTTGCTCTAGGGGCAGCTAGATGGTGCAGTGGATAGAGCTCTAGCCTTGGAGTCAGGGGGACCTGAGTTCAAATCTGGCCTCAGACACATAACACTTATTTGCTGTGTGACCCTGGGCAAGTCACTTAACCCCATTGCCTAGACAAAAAACAACAAAAAAAGTCATAAAAAGTATTTTGCTCTATATGGAAACTTTCTTTCTTCATTGACTTCCTGGGGGCCTTTGCCTAGCAGTAGGGTTTCTGGCGGCAAAGGATATGAACAGTTAAGTCACATTATTTGCACAATTTCAAATGGCTTTCCAAAATGGTTTTCCCAATTAACAACTCTATAAACAATGCATTAGTTTGTATATCTTTCCATAATTCCTTCCTCATTAACTATTTCCCATCTTTTAACATCTTTGTCAATTTGCTGGATGTGAGATGAAACCTTAGGGCTATTTTGATTTGATTTCTCCAGTTATTAGTGATTTTAAGCATTCTTTCATAACATTGTATATGGTTTTCAATTATGCTTCTTAGAACTGTTTATTCATATCTCTTGATCTGTTCACTGTTGTAGAATGGCTTTTGGCCCCATATATTTATTAGTTGTATGCTTATCTTCAATATCAAACCCTAACCAGAGATACTTGGGTGCAAATATTTTTTCCCCATTAGTCCACTTTACTTCTTATCCTGCATGCATTAATTCTGTGTGAGTAAAAGCTTTTCAATTTTATCTAAACAAAATGATCTATTTTACTTTTTGTGATTGCCTCTGGCCCTTTTTTGGTTAAAAATCTATCCTTTATCCACAGTTTTAAAAGGTATATCATCTGATTCTCTCCTAATTTTTTTAATGGTATGATTTTAATATTCAGGTCATATATGCATTTCAAATTTATTGCAAAATATTGGGCAGGATGTTGATCTAAATCTCATTTCCTCCTGACTGCTTTCTATTTTTCCCAACAGTTCTTATTAAACAGGGAGTTCTTTCTCGTGTTTTTGGGTTTATTGAACTGGATTACTCAGTTCTCATTTTAGTGGTCCTTCCTTGTCTAGTCTCTTCATTGATCAAAATTTCTATTTTTCAACCAGCAAAAAATGATTTTGATGATTATTGCTTTATAAATACTTTGAGGTCTGTAATGACTATTTCTCCTTTTTTTCCTACCTTTTTTCATGATTCTCTTTGATATTATGGAACTCTTTTTCTTCCAAATGAATTTCACTTTGGTAGATAGATTGAGTTAGCCACTAAATCCATAAATTCATTTTGGTAGGATTATCATTTTCATTATGTTGGCACAATCCAGCCACAAACACTGAATATTGATCTATTTAAGTGGTTGTTTCTTTCCTTGAAGAGTATTTTGTGATAGAATCTATTTAATTAACAACTATTTAATATGCTATGGCAAACTGACTCAAATACTTTATTTACTTTGTAATAATTTTGAATGGGACATCCCTATTATTATCTCTTGAACTTTGTTATTATTATATTGAAATGCGATTTTTTTTGTGGGCCATGTAGGCATTTATTCAATGTTTGTTGAATGAATGAATGGGATTCTGTGACTTCAAAGCAATAAAAATCCTATTTCCACTAGTTAAAACAGCTGCCTCCTTCATGTTCACATTTCCAGTACCCCCTGACAGGGCATAAGCCCCTTTTCTGACCTTCCACCAGTGTCACCTCTAGGGCTCAATACTGAAGGCCTGGCTCTTGTAGCCAGACCTTCCTTTTCTCCTTTCTATTGTTTACCCCACTTCTTTCCCCCTCAGAAAAACAAAAACAAAAACAAACAAAAAGATTCCCAAAGAAACAACTTCTGGCAGCAAGAAAAGACTTGGAAGATTTACCCTTTTGAAAGTGGAACTTCTGAACATTAGTTATGTCATTTGTAGATGTTTTTGGCAGCCTATGCATGAGGTAAGCCCCAAATGTAAGAGAGAGGCCCGTCCAAAAAGCAAGCTAAACTCTTCCTTACCCCTGTGTGTTGGTTAAGAGCCCAGAGCAGAGCTGTTTTCCTAAGCTCTTGTAACCCAGTTAATTTGTTGAAAAATGCATTCTCTACAATGTGAAAGGCCGCTTATCAAAATTATTCAGAGACCAAGGGCTCTTCTGAGCTTTCTTCCTTGCCCAAACAATAGGGAAAAAAAATGCTTACCTAACAGAAGGATGCCAGTGAAGTTTTTACCCAAGTGATGTATTATTTCAATTACATGACCAAGTCGCCTGGGCTCCCTTTTGCTTGCTGTGAAAAACGTAGTGTTGCAGGGGCTCCTTTTTCTGATTTTGTCAACTGAGATTGAGAATCATTCTGACTGGCTTTCAAATGTCACATCTAAGGTTGGCTGTGCTCTGAATCCATTTGTACTATTGATAGGATCGGTTTCTGACTTGTCAGGCTGCCTTTCAACCTAGGGCAATTGATCTACAGGGACAAGGATGACTCCCTAAGCTAATCAGCTGCTAACTAATTCATAAAGCTTATAGTGAAGAAAACAGCCAGCTGGAAGAATAGGGCTAGGACTGTAAAAATCTGGTTTTCTGGACACATAAGCTCTTGTTCAGATACCAAGGGGTAGCAGACAATTCTTTTGATTCACATAACACTCTATAAATGTGACTCTTAAGTTATTGAGTCATAAGCAATGGAAAAAATAAATGAAATAAACCTATTAATGCAACACTGAGGTTTTCTATTTCTACCTTCAAGATTAAAGCTCTTGTCATTACAGTGATTTATTAGTACTACATCTTATGCAAAGACGCTTTGGCAGAGCACCCTTGTAGTAAAGAATTTGAAATCAGAAGACCTAGGGCAAAGTCTTGATTCTGATACCAACTAGGTATGTACTCACAAGCAAGTTGTATTTTGATAGATTTAGAGGTGAAGTGGCCTTAGATGTCATCTAGAAAAATCTCCTTATTTTGCAGATGAAGAAAGTGAGGCCCAGAGAGGTTAATTATTTGCTTAAAATATTAAGGGACATAGTAGGGCAAAATAGCTAATCTGCTGGATATAGAGGCAGGAAGGCATGGGTTCAAATCTCAACTCAGCCACTTACTATATGACACTGGGCAATTTAATCCCTTTGTACCTCAGTTTTCTCTTTTGTAAAAAGGGGGAGTTGGATCCCATAAGGTCTAAGGTCTCTTTCAGTTAGAAGGCAGAATGGTATAATTGAATAGGCTGTCGGGCTTGAAGTCATGAAAATCTGGGTTCAAATCCTGCCTCGGATACTAGCTATGTGATGCTATATAAGTCATTTAAACTTTCTTTTCCTCAGTTGCATTATCTCTGAAAAGAGGAGGTTGGACTTGATGCCCTTTGACATCCCTTTTAATTTTAAATTTATAATTCTATGATCTATAACCCTGCATAAGTCACTTCCTCTGTCTCAGTCTCAGTTTGCTGTTCCGAAGAATAGGGATAATAATAAATGTTACACTAAAATGACAATATGATTATGAAATACTTTGCAAGTGTTAGGGGTCCCAAAAGTCTTAATGCGGTTTTAAGCTTCAATAGCTTAATTTATGCATTAGTAACTTAAAACCACACTAAGACTTTCAAAATATCTATAAAAATATTTTGTCAACATTAAAACATCATATCAATGTCAGCTTGCTGGGTTCTTTCTAGACTATGCCCTTTGACTGTTAAGGCATGTTCTGGGTGGTTTATTTTTTGGGCTTCAGGCAATCAGTTCCATCTTCCAACAACTCTTTCCTTGAGACCAGACTCTTTCAGGGAAAAATTTCCTCTGGTTCTGTTTTCTGAAGTGGAGCTATCCTTAGCACCATAGATTTGTTGCCGGAATGGACCTTTGAAACTCTTCTAATCACCTCATTTTACAGAAGAAACTGAGGCCTGGAGAGGTTAAATGATTTTACTTGAGTCACAGGTAGCAAGGACAGAGTTGGGGTTCAAATTTAAGCATTCTGATTCAATCCTGCATTCTTTCCACTGTACTGCATTGATTCCCTTTTTGTGAAATCATCTGGCTTTTTAAAAAAAATAATTTATTTTTCCCTCAATTATATGTAAAAACAATTTTTACATTAATTTTTTAAAATTTTGAGTTCCAAAATCTCTCCTTCCCCACCCAACCCCTCCCTGAGATGATAAGCAATCTGATACAGTTTATACGTGTGCAATCACATAAAACCTATTTCCATATTGGTCATTTTGCAGAAGAAAACTCAAACTAAAAAAAAATAGAGTGAAAAATAGTATGCTTTGATCTGCATTCAGAGTCCATCAGTTCTTTCTCTGGAAGCAGATAGCATTTTTTTTTTTTTGCTGAGGCAATTGGGGTTAAGTGACTTGCCCAGGGTCACACAGCTAGTGAGTGTTATGTGTCTGAGGCCAGATTTGAACTCAGGACCTCTTGACTCCAGGGCTGGTGCTCTATCCGCTGCACCACCTAGCTGCCCCTCAAGCAGATAGCATTTTCTTATCAAGAATTCTTTGGGGTTGTCTTGGATTATTGTATTGCTGAGAATAGCTAAGTCATTCATAGTTGTGCATCATACAATATTGCTGTTAGTGTATACAATGTTCTCCTGGTTTTGCTCACTTCAGTTTCCATTAGTTCATGTGAGTCTTTCCAGGTTTTTCTGAAATTATCCTGCTCATCATTTCTTATAACATGAGAGTATTCAATTACAATCATATACCACAACATGTTCAGTCATCCTCTCAATTTCCATTTCTTTGCCACCACAAAAAGAGCTCCTATAAATGTTTTTGTACACATAAGTCCTTTTCCCTTTTTAAAAAATCTCTTTGGGATACAAACCTAGTAGTGGTATTGCTGGATCAAAGAGTATGAACAATTACATAGCCCTTTGGGAACATTTCCAAATTGCTATCCCAGTATGGTTGGATCAGTTCACAAATCCACCAATAGTGCATTAGTGTTCCAGTTTTCCCACATCCCCTCCAACATTTGTCATTTTCCTTTTCTGTCATATCAGCCAAGATGATAGGTGTGAGGTAGTACCTCAGAGTTTGTTTTAATCAGCATTTCTCTAATCAATGTGATTTAAAGCATTTTTTCCATATAACTATAGATAGCTTGGATTGATGAAGGATTGGATATGAACTGTCTTTGACCATTCCTTTCCTTTGACCATTTATTAATTGGGGATTGACTTGTATTCTCATGAATTTGACTCAGTATTTGAGAAATGAGGCCTTTATCAGAGAGAGATATTTGCTGTAATTGTTTCCCCCTAAGCTTTTTTACTTTCCATCTAATCTTGGTTGCATTGGTTTTGTTCGTGCAAATTATTTTTAATTTAATATAATCAAAATTCTCTATTTTACATCATGCAATGTTTTCTATCTCTTGTTTGGTCCTAAATTCTTTCCTCATCCATAAATCTGACAGGTAAACTATTCCACACTCCCCTAATTTGCTTATCACCCTTTATGTCTAGCTCAGAGGGAGGAAAGCTATGGCCTCTAAGACACACATGGCCCTTTAGGTCCTCGAGTGCAGTCCTTTGACTGAACCCAAGTTTGGATTCAGTCCCTTAATAAAAGGATTTGTTCTGTAAAACTTGAACTCAATCAGAAGGCTGGACCCAATGACCCAGAAGGCCATAGTTTCCCCACCCCTGGTTTAAATCATGCATCCTTTTTGACCTTACATCTTGTATATAGTGTGAGATGCTGGTCTATATCTAGTTTCTGCTATACTGTTTCCCAGTTTCCTCAGCAGTTTTTGTCAAATAATAAACTCTTACCCCAGAAGCTTGGATCTTTGGGTTTACCAAATGCTAGATTCCTCTAATCACTTACTACTATGTACTGTGTACCTAATCTATGTCACTGATCCATCACTCAATTTCTTAACCAGTACTAGATTGCTTTGATGATTATCTCTTTGTGATACAGCTTGAGATCTGATGTGGTTAGATCACCTTCCCTCACATTATTTTTTTCTCATTGGTTCCCTTGATATTCTTAACCTTTTATTCTTTCAGGTGGATTCTGTTATTATTTTACTGATTCCCTTCTGAGATGGTCAACTCAGTCAAGTTAGTAGGATCTGTGAGGATCTGCCATGTTTGTACTCTAAGCCCATGACTATCCACCATGTCTCAGTTGACTTCCTCTTATGTGAAGGGAGAGGGAGGTCTGCACCTATCTTTTCAATGGTCTAGGGAACTCAGCATGGAAAATCCTTCCGCCAATGCAGATCTTCAGCTGCTTTGTAATTTATTGTCTTAAAGAATTGCCTCAGGCACTGAGAGACTAAGTAACTTGTCCAGCCAGGAGTATGGAAGGTGGGAATAAAAATTTAGGTTCACTCTATGTCTCATTTACAGTGAAACCCCTTGGATTGAAATTGGATGACTTATTAGCAAGTTGTCTTGTTTAAAGTGTGCTAATTATTTAGATACATGACCAGCATATGTTATATACAAATTTAAGCATTTAATTCACTCACTACAAGTCAAACACAGATTTCTTTGCCTAAAAAATAGACTGTTATAATGTACTTGGTTAAAAGTACCTATATTAATATGAAAATATCTGAGATATATAGCACCAACCTCCACCCCCACACACACACAATTTGTGGCTTTTAAACTGTTTATTTAAAGCACTTTCACACATGTTAAATGTTTATTTAACAGCTTACAATAATTATTCAAAACAATTTAACTGTGAAACAGATTAGCTTGTTTCTCCCTGCTTACAGGATGAGAAAATTGAAACTTGGAGCAGCCAGTATGACTTAATCTAGCCTTCTCTTGAAGGTCACCAGCTGGTTTCCTACCTATGCCATGAGATAGTTATAATCTATTAAAAAGTTGGTATATTCTTAATAGATTGTAAATTCCATAAGGGCAGGACCTGTATCTTAGCTATCTTTGTATCTCTTCCACTACCAGCATAGTGTTCTGCATGTAGTAAAAGCTTAAGGAATGTTTGTTGAATTGAATTTCTGATTACATTATTACCTTTACCATCATCCTCAAATTAAAACCACAGTGAAATTTTTGGGGCACTCTGTATTTGATGATCATACAATATATGTAATAAACTGTGCTAGGCTTTGCTCTATACACTTTATTCCATTGTAAGGGCCTACTGAGTGGAGATGTACTTTTTATATCCTCACTTCTTCTTCCTTTTTTTCCTTCATTCCTTCTTCTCTCAAAATTTTTTTCTAGCATATAGAATATTCTTTATATTTTATCCTATAGAATGTACTAAGGATGTCACTGTTCCTCAGTCATTTTTCAGTTATGTTTGTCTCTTCATGACCCCATTTGGGGCTTTCTTGGCAAAGATACTGGAGTGGTTTGCCATTTCCTTCTCCGGCTCATTTTACTGATGAGGGAACTCAGGCAAACAGGGTTAAGTGATTTGTCCAGGGTCACATAGCTAGTAAGTGTGTCTGAGGCCGGATTTGAACCAAAGTCCTCCTGATTGCAGGACTAATGCTCTATCCACTGGGTCACCTGGCTGCCCTGTACTAAAGCTACAAGTGATATAAACATTTTATTTTATTTCATTTTATTTTATTGTCCCTAAGGACTTTATGCTCTAGCAGGGAAGGGAAGGTACATGCAGAAACAAGGAATACATGGTATAGAATGTGATGAGACAAAAAGATACTTGCAGATAAAGTGCTGTGGCAGTTCAGAAGATGCAGAGATGGCTTCTTTCATGAAGGAGGTGGCATTGAACTGTAGTCCTTATAGGACGGAAAGAATTTCAGTAAGCAGAAATGGGGATAGTACTCCTGGTGGAGAGTATAGGGAAAAAAGACACAGGAGTGAAAAGTGTGGGGCACATTTAGGGAATGATTTGGCTGGAATGAAGCCTATATTTATAAGGAGTGAGGCGTAGTTGTTAGGTTATGATCTAGATTGTCAAGGGCTGTGAATATCAGTTTCAGGAATTGGATTTTATTGATGTCCATGACCCTGGGCAAATCATTTAACCTCTTTAATCCTCAGTTTCTTCATCTGTAAAATTAATCGCTTAGAGATGTCTTAGTTTTTTTATATAATTAAATGACTTCATTTAGTAGGAAATGATGAATTAATGTTTTTGAAGTAAAGAATTGTATATGATCAGAGACATGTTTTAGAAAGGTAAATCTGGCAATGAGAGAAAACTTTTCCAAACTTTTTTCCTCCAGAGAACTGTTATCATGAAAGATTTTTCTTTTTCCTTTAGTGGAAGCAGACTGATCGTATAGGACAATACCTTTCCTTCATTTTCCTTCACAATGAAATGTCAAATAAGTCTCGTTACTAACCATGCTTAGATTTCATGGTGAGAAGTCTCCATTCACAGGAGCTCTGAACCGCAGAAGGTAATATAATCATTTTCTTGTTCTGAAAATGTTGCTAAACCCCTTAGCAGATTCCACAGGAAGCAGCTTTTCAAATACCACAGAGAAGTTTTTGATTGTCAGCAGGAGCAAAGTACCTAAATATTTGAATAGCATCTTGAAATTCTTCACATTTTTGGACAACTAAAATGATAATTCACAGAGATGTCAGACTCTACCTCTGTACATAATATGAGGGAATTCGTATGCCTAAATTTTCTGAAAATACATGTGCATGTGTGGAAAAATTGCCCAAGGATGAATGGCATATATTCCTTAGGGAGGTTAAAAAAAACAGGAATAAAGGTCCCATATATACCAACTATTCATAGCAGAACTTTTTACGATGGGAGAAAAAACCAAACTGATAATAGTGTGAAGGACCATCAACTAGGGAGTGTTTGAACAAATTGTGAAAAATGAAAGTAATGGAATGTTATTGCACCATAAGAAATGATTAATATAAGGAGTTCACTGGAAATGTTGTATGCATTCTTTGTGTGATGAAAACAGAAGCAGGGGGAGAATGTATGCAATGACAATAATAATGTAAATGAATATGACACCCAAAGGCAGCTCAACTCAGATCAAAGGAAGTAGCAAGTGTTAGTTTCAGAGTCCTGAAAATGGAACCCACCACTCCCTTCTTGATGTAGTGTTGGGGAGCTACAGATGTGGATTATTGAATATTCTGTCAGATGTAGTCCCTGTGTTGGGTGGTTTTGCTTAACCTTTTTTTTCCCTCTTCATGACAAGGAAGGGTTCCATGGGGAAGAGGAGATATTGGAAAAATGTCTATCATACAAAAATGAAAGACTTCAATAAAACTTTAAAAAATTAAACTTTATTCAAAGATGGCAAAAGAAAAAAAAGAATGAATGACATAGTGTCACCCTCTTATTTTATTAGTATAGAGAGATGTTATAATTGAAAGCAGTTATTTTAATGGGTAATACAGAGTTAGAGCTGCTTTCCATGATGTTTTATAATAAAAATCTTTTACTTCACTATTTAGCCATTTAAGAAGTTTGCATGTTTATTTTACAAAATCATCTACTTGTGTTCAGAGAGATTATGATAGAAAGAGAAATTAAGCAAATTGTTAATACAGAGTAGATTACTATATTTATTTCAAAGATCACAGAATCTCAGAGTAGGAATGAGGAGTTCATTGAATCAAAGCCAAACTTGACCAAGAATCACCTCTATAATGTGAGCCATGCATAGGCAGTAGAATTCTTAAGAAGGAAATGGTATGAGCAAGCAGATACTGTATGAAAATTAATTTTGTAATAATGGGAAACTTCCCCAAACTTTTATGCATGGCACTGACTTGACCTTACCTCTTGCAGATTTGGCAAAGGAGATATGGATCCTGGAAATGATATTTCATAGACTCATAAGATCACAGATTTAGAGCTAGAAGAAAACTCTGAGGCCATGAAGTCCAATCCCCTCCTTTCATAGATGGAGAGACCGAAGCTGAAGGATGTGGAGTGACTTGCCCAAAGCCACACAGCTAAGAAGTAGCAGAGATGGAATTTGAACCTAGTCCTTGCTCTTTGGATGCTTGTGGGTTCAAGCAGAAATTTCCCAGAATCCTCCTCCTTGAATCATACACCTCTCCCCAGTTTTGCCTTGGACAAGAGGCAAGAGGAAGAGTAGGATTGCTGAAGCAAAGATTGTCAATGGCAGTGGCTTTAGGGATAACTGAACCAAAGCACTCTAGATAAAGCATTCATAACCCATGTTCTCAGTATGATGGTGAAGAGGAAAATGAATGAGAAAGTAACATGCCTGTTCACCAGCCCAACAGCAAGCGTGGCTATTACATATGGAAAACTGCTTTCAAGGAAACTCAGTTTTCAACTACTCTCATCGAGCAGCCTGTGAATTTATTATAGTACAGAAAAGCAGAGGTTTTATAAGCCTAGTTTAATCTATCAAATTGTCTCTGCCTTTACCAATCTTTCTTTCCCTACTTAACATTCCCATCTTTCTGCCCTGCCCCTGTTCTGGAATCCTCGTATCTGGAATATTTGATATCATGAACCTTCTAGGCTAGATTCTTCAAGTTTGATAGCTATTGGACATCTCTCTGCCTGTGACATTAGAAATGTCATCATCATGGGTCTCCAGCCCTCCTTTCCTGAACAGCCCAGGAGCAAGGAGTAAAGGCAAACTCAGGATTCCCATCCATTAAAACAGTGAGCATGCTCCAAGTCCTCCTGTAAGGACCATCTCTTGTAAGTCCATCATGGATTCCCCACTCTTGTTGAGAGGCAACATGGCATAGTGTAGATTGTTGTACTTGGAGTCAGGAAGCCTTGGCTCAAATTCTACCTTAGCTACTTACTAACTGGATGATCTAAGGCAAGTATTCAATCTCTCCATTTCCTCATCTGTAAAATGGGGATATGATAGCATTTAGCCCATAGGGCTGTTTTCAATATCAACTAAGACAACACATTTAAAGTGCTTTGCAAATCTTTAAATACTGCATAAAAGCTCTTATCAATAACTTATTGATAATAATTATTATTATGTTATATGGGGGCCATCATCCAAAGAGCACTGAATCAAGATTCAGAGGACTAGTTTATAATCCTGCCTCCGCTACTTATTCACTGTGTGACCTTGGGCAACTCACTCCATTTCTTCATCAATAACGTGAAGGTGTTGGACTTGATGGCTTCTGATATCCCTTCTAGCTGCATTATATTAATTAAATCATATATACATAATTGCATATACTGTTACATTATATATGATTACATAGTATAATTGTTATAGATTATTATTCTTGTTATTATCACTACTACCTTGATTAAGTCATTTAACCTCAGTTTCTCCATCTGTAAAATAAGGCAATTGAGTTCTATGGTCTCTAATGCCCCAGCTTTAAAAACACAAAGGGAAGAAGGGAATAAAAACTTTTTTTTGATGAGGCAATTAGGGTTAAGTGACTTGCCTAGGGTCACACAGCTAATGCTGATAAGTATCAAGTGTCTGAGGCTGGGCTTGAACTCAATTCCTCTTGACTCCAGAGCCAGTGCTCTATCCACTGCACCACCTAGGTGCCCTTATTTATCAAGAGCCTATTATGTGTCAGGCAGTGTGCTAAGCTTGTTACTGATGTTATCTAACTATGATTTTGTGACATAATATCAAAACCATTACGTCTAAAGCTCTTGGGGAATTTCCATGGTTTTATCCCTTGTTTGGCCTTCCCTTAGCTGCTTTTGAGAGGTATTAGCTAGCTGCTGCCTCATTTTGGGGGAGCAGTGATGGTGGTAGTGGATGCTCCCCTAATATATCTCCTTTGCTGCTGCTGTCTTCCCATCCATGCTACTTGAGGTACTTTGTTAAGGCCCGTGGCCTTTCCTTAAACCCAGCAAATGAAAGAGTCTGTTGCTTTTGGCACTCACTGGCTACCTAATTCTTCTGCACAAAGCCCTTTAAGTCCTAGAAATAGACACCAACAGCAGTGGACTCAATGACTACCCAGGGTAACCCATTCCCCTTTGGGACACTCCATGAGGAAGCTTTTCATGCTAAGGAACCCAAATCTGCTTTTGCATCCATTGCTTCTAATTCTGTTCTCTGGAGGCAAACAGAATGAGTTAAACATAGGACAGTCTTTCAAATACTTGAAAACAACCGGCATGAAGATCATTACCATAAGCATGAACTTAAGGTGGCGATGTGGAACAAATTAATTTTAAGATCACAAAATAGAGCCATATCAAAGCAATTTAGTACCATCATATGGAGATCCTATAAACTCCACCAAAGATAAGAGTGTCCTTGAGGGTTGGGGTGTCTATTTATTCTCTAATGCTATAAGTTTGAACTCTCATTCTGGGTATGTCCCTCTACTGTTAGATGCCAGTAACTAGAAACCTGGTTCCATTTAATGAATTGACATCATATAGCTTTTACAAAGGGATATTTACTTCAAAAGTAAACAGAAGTACAAACATTTCCCCCAAAAAACTTCAGGAACATACTCTCCCCTGTACCTCCCCTTTCTCTAGGCAGAGTGGGCTCAGATTTAGTGCAGCTTCTGCAAAGTTTGGCTCCCACCGATATCACATCAGATGCTGCATTGTGGCTGGATAAGTCTTCCTTGTATCAGATACTACCTGGCTGGATCCTGAAGGATCCTGGATACTCAACACCTTCTCAGCTCCAACAGTTGCTTCTCTTCTTCTGCTTGGAGAGCTAGAGAGTGGAGCATTAAATTCCTCCCCAAACCTTCTCTTATAGAAGGTTGGGTTCTGAATTTTCTAGGTAGCTCTCCACTTTCCATCAGTATCTCTGCTTGGTTTCACCTTTGAAGTACCTCATGCTCTCCTGGTGGTCTCCCCTGCCCCTCTCCTTTTCAGATATCTTTTGTGTATTGTCTTCCCCCATTGGAGTATAAGCTTCTTGAGGGCAGATATTATCTTTCTTTTACTCATTTGTACCCCTAGTGCTTAGCACAGTGCCCAACACATAGTAAGCACTTAATGAATGTTTAGTGAAGTGAAAGTTGCCCTAGGTGGTCCCTCCTTATTTCTCAGAGCATTGATGCTGAGCTAGCTGCAAAACCCAGCATGGATTAGAACTCCTGGAAGTTCCCCCTGTTGACCTTTCAAAACTTGAATACTCATAGCTTCCCAAAGAGAAAACAGTTCAATTCCATAAACATTTTAAAAGTACCTACTGTGTGCTGAGTGCTATGTACTATGTATTACATAGTGCTAAGGGCTAGGATACAAATAAAAAGAAACAGTTTCCTCAAGGAATTTATGGACAAAGTACTGAGACATATTCATGACTCACATGTTTGCTTCAGCTTAGCTGATCTAACACCTTTACAGCACTGTCTTTCTTCTCTTATTAGAACACCAATAGCAGGAAGAAGTCAGGAAAAGAGGAGAGGACAAGGTCTCAGTTTGCTTGACCCTTTTGAATGCAATCCATTACTGTAACACAACTTTAGTCAATCAAAGAGATTCTTCCTCACTTTGTGATTAGTAGATGGGAATCACTTACAGAATATCTATACACACTCCAAGTATCTTCAAGGTATTTCTATTACACAGCATCACAGCTCTCCCAGATGCAGACTCCCTCACATCTTCCACATGGGAATTGTATCAGCTATATTCTACACATGTTTATAAAGACCAGCCTCATTGGCTAGTCACTCATTACACTTGTATGAGCACACTTTGTTACTCTCAACAGAATGTAATTTCCTTGATGACAGGGGCCATTTCATTTTTGTCTTTGTATCCCAAGTCCCTGCTTAATAATTGCATCTTGCTTGATTGATTAAGGAAGCCAATAGTAAAAGACATGAGGTACCCACAAAAAACGAGACCATGCAGCTCAGGCGAAGCACGCCCTAGGGCAGGAAGCTCATTATATATCTTCTGCCATACTAAGATTCTTAGGACAGGGGAAATATAAGGCCTGAAGGTGAGAGCAGCTGGAGTACGTTAGGGAACTGATGAATAGGTCAGTCTAGCTCTAGAGATGATGGTGGATCTTTAAAATGACATAATTCCCCCATGGTTCAGGATGTGCCTCAAATTCCCCAATTTACCTTTATTAACTCACAGACCAAGCTTTCCTAAAGTATTTCAAAAAGAGGCAAGATAATTATCTACCTAAAATAATAAGTCAAATCTGGCCTAGAGGTAGATCATTATATTATACAGATTCTCAAAGGGTTACTTCTTCCTATAGTCTTATCATTTGCATTGAAGTTTAATTTGTGTGTGGGAGGAGGGGAGGAAAGCATTAAATCTATCATAAGGAT
Organism: Phascolarctos cinereus; assembly: GCF_003287225.1. Classification (NCBI taxonomy): domain Eukaryota; kingdom Metazoa; phylum Chordata; class Mammalia; order Diprotodontia; family Phascolarctidae; genus Phascolarctos; species Phascolarctos cinereus. The sequence goes on from NW_027555514.1 coordinate 250,194,786, forward strand.
GGAGCAATTCAATTCAAGAAATATTTCTTAAGCACCAATACAGTACATGTTACTGTTTTAGGTACTGGGGGAAAAAAGGACATAAAACAAGTCTGTCTTCATGACCTCAGGTAAAGTAATATCTAGAAGAAGATGCATAGTCCTACAGTGCAGTACTTTATGCCTTATCATGGCATAAAGGTGATCCTGGGTTCTCAAAGGCTATGCCAGAATCACTCAGGCTTTGTAAGTTTCCACCCTCCTGGGAAGGCTTCAAATGACATCACAGCAATAGACTAGGTCTGTTTTCTGAGGATCAGCTTAACTGTGTGTAATTTTTTAATTAACTCTTACATTCTCTAAAATGTGCTAGAATCTGGAAATATAAATACAAGAATGAAACCATTTTCTTCCTCAAGGAGCTTACAGTCTAAATAGAGTGAAGTTTACTACCAGTAATCTGCCACTTGCTGATGAATTCTTAGACCATGGCATTGTGTGAAGCAAAGAAAAATATATAAAATGGACTTCAGATGGATGGGACCCCCTTCTGGTTCTGGAGTGATGGTAGGAGGAAGCAGAGGCTGTTAAGAATCCCCTAGTCTTGATACTGTCTGCACAAACATCAAATTAACTTTGTATTCCAAGTTCTTATTCAGTGCTTAGCAAGTTAACGTCCCACAAGGGGAACTAAAGTTTTCAATCTGGACATACTTTCCATCACTAAACTCAGAAGATGGAAGGACGTTGCATCTGAATGAAAGGGCTTGCAGGAAAAAATACCTCCATGAAAATAAATGTTGCTTGTACACCAATAACTGTTATAAAAATGAAGAGGTAGAGACACTCTGCAAACTCTCTAAGACCCATCAAATTAAATCAACCTAAATTTTTATATTCAGAGTGATTTCAATGCCAATGTGGAAATAGGCAAGCATGGTCAAAAATATGTTGATAATATGGATCAAGAATTAGAAAGTCCAAAGACCAGTAGACTGCATGGAAGCTTCACATCTATATGAATATATACATATATATATATATATATATACATATATATATATATATATATGTATACATATATATGCATATATATATACACACACATATATTTCTTCAGGTAAAGAATCAGAGAGCATTGGACATGGAGAACACCAAATAACATCACAAAAATGAAATTAATTACATTTTAGCATATAGGAAATGACTTGTTACTGATGTAGGAATTTTTCCTGAATCAGCTAGTAGGTGACTACCTTATTAAAGCAAAAATTAAAATTAATGCGAAGTCTGCAAGAAAGAAAATAGCATGGCTTGCAATTAAAACAACTCCAATTTGACCTATTTAAACAAATTTTAACGCTAAAAATGATAAAAGATATTACATTATGAAAGAGCATTTGCTGCATTTGCAATCATTTCATAAAGTAGTTTCATCAATGTAAATCAATTGCTTTAATGAAATCAAAAGAATTTAAATATCCCTTTGTTCAGCAAATACTTAATTGCCAAGGGGAGAGATGTAGCAGCCATGGGCAACATTGGCCAATAATATAAATTTGTTTGTAAAATCTTACTGAAAAATTGGTAGAGAATTATGACTAGTATTGACTCATAAGAGAGAGAAGTCATTGGAGTAAAAACTGTTTTAAGAGATTCAGTTTAGCAAAGTCACCCTGAGAGCAGTTAAGGATGACATTAGAAGGGGGACAACAAACTGATGAAAGATGTAAAAGATCTGTAAAGATTTTTGTAATGCTTTTCACCTTGAAGGACAGTTGGAGTCATTCCACCTGCTCTTGGAAACAGGGGAAAATAGCATTGAAGAGAAACAATGTGCAGTTAAGTGTTGGATTAGACCAAGAGAACACACCTAAGGTCTGTACTGGGGACAACATAACTGTGAAGCCATTGAGGAAACAATTCTCCAGGCATTTGAGGTAGACAAGACACAGAAGGAAGGAAGGCAAAATCTCATACCTTATTTCTAATAATAACAAGAAAAAGTATCCAAGAGCACATCAATATCGATCAATTTGCTTTCTTATTTGTAAAATTTTTATGAGAAAAATATGCTTATGCATTAAGAGAATCCTTGATGACAGTATTAGAAGGGAATAGGCAAGGTTTCACAAGTGACATTCCACAATAGACCACATCTTCATCATCATGCAATTGATTGAAATAAATAAAGAATATAAAATCTCAGTGGTTGACTATAAAAAACGCATTTGATTGGAAGAACAAAATGATAGCTTAAAGGCTCTCCTCCAATAGGGTATCTCCCATGCACTCTTTAAATTATATAAGATCATTGAAGGTAATAATAAACAAAGGTAACTTTGTTCAATGAACTTCTGATCATTGACATCAAATGAGGCATTAAGGTGGGAGATATGTACGTATTGAAGGTGTTTGCTATTGATGTGGAGATCTAGCACAGAATCTAAGCCAAAAATGAATTCTGGTAAAATCTTTCAGATTCTCCCGCTAGTGAAGGATATTGTACTAATCACATTAATCTTCAGAACATAGTAAAGTCTCCCAGATGATGCCTGTAAGCTCAAACCCAAGAATTTGGGAAGTGTACTGGATTAGATTGTCAAGGAAACCTGGGTTCAAATCCTGCTTCTGATACTTACTAGGTAAATTAATTTGAGCAAGCCACCTAATCTCTGTAAGCCTCCATTCTTAAATCTGAAAAATTAGTGGGTTGGACTTAATGACTTCCAAGGTCCCTCTGCTCTAAGTCTATGATCCTATGATCCACTCAGGAAATACTAAGGGATGAAGAATGTCTTTTGTCCAGACTATGGTATACAGTTGTATAGCCATTTATAACTTTGTCCACCAAAATTACTAGATTGACACCAACGTCCCTTCTATCTCTAACTCTATGATCCTATCCTGGCCAAAGCCAACTGTTCATACTGATAAGCAGTTGAAGATAAAGTTTGATCAGCAAAGAAGAAATGAATTTCTATTTTATTCAAATTACCTCCATAATTGCCAACAATCCATTTGACTTGAGGTTGCATAGGTGAACACTGAATGGCTTGAAAAGGTAGAAAATAATGTTAAGTTCACAAAATCCCATATTTCTTGGACAAACACTGCTAATGGACAATGATTTAGACCAAAAATTGAATAGTGGTGGGAAGGCAGACTGACATAAACTTCTCCCTTAAATTAAATTCTATCGTTTCAATGCTAATGCCATTCTGGAGTCATGTGGCTGAGAGACCCAGAACATTGTATAGTCTCTGAAGAAATAGAAATGAGGATCATTCAAAGGACAATGGCAAGGCACATGGTGGATGTGAATAGGCTTCAACACATTACAAATTGTAACAGCATTCCTTAATCTACTCATTTAGTAGTACTGTCAAAGAAGGAAGTAAGTTAACCTGGCAGGATCTATTCTGGATGAAGTCATACTAGGTCTTTGTTACCACTGCTTCCCTTTCCAGCTGTTCATGCGCTATATATTCTTTAGTCCACTGAAGAATTTTCCCAGTAAAGCTCACTGGCACCTACTAAGCACAATCTATTCATTTTCTTTTCCTTCCTTTCCCTTCCCTTCCCTGCCCTTCCCTCCCCTTCCTTTCATTTCCTTTCCTTTCTTCTATTCTGTTCTTTTCTCTTGTTTACCTTATCTTTATTTCTTTTCTCTTTTTCAAAAATTAAGACTTTTGCTATCCTCTGGTTTTATGTTGCTTCTGTTGTTCTTGATCTTTCAAGTCGCTGACAAGGACTCAGCGATTTCATGTTAGTTCTTTCAGTATCTTGAGTATGTAGTTCATCTTGGGTGGTGGCTTGATCAAGGGCAACTGGTTGCTCTCATTATCTCCTTATATACCAAGGCCACCAACTTCTTCTTAGTCATTTTGTTCTGCGTTTTCTAACAAAGGTCTTGTTTCAGGGTTTTTGTGAGTCTCAGATAAAATCATTAGCAAAATAACTGGCATATAGTGGGTGCATAATAAATGCTTTCTCCCTCTTGCTCCTTGGCAGTTGGGTGGGGATAGGAGCAAAATAAGAATTCAACAATTTTGTTCTCAGTTCCTCTAATCCCGCCCACCCCCAAGCACCAGTCCTATACCTCTTTTATGGTCTTCTTTTCCCCAATATAGCTAAAACAAATCAAAACAAAGCAAAAAAAAAGTTAAATTTTTTAAAAATTATCTTTACGTTATCTTGATAGGCTCAGTTAATTCTGAGCTTTACCATCCAGAACACTACTTTTATGGGATTGTGTCAAGTTTTTATATTCATTCTGTTACCTGCCTTTGCTCCTGCTTTTTGTTCTTTCTTTTTAAAATCTAAGTTGGATTTTAAAATCTAAGTTGGACAGACAATTTTGAAAGACTTAAGAATGCTGAACAGTGTGAAGAATACCAGCTATATGACTTCAGAAAAACCTGGAAAGACTTGTATGGTCTGATGCTGAGTGAAGTGAGAAGAACCGGGAGAACGTCGTACACAATAACAGCCTCATTGTACGATGACTAATATTGATATACTTAACCCTTCTCAGCAATACAAGGATCTAAGACATCTCCAAAGGCCTCGTGATGGAAAATGGAAAAAACACATCCAAGGAAAGAACTGTGAAGTTTGAATGCAGATCGAAGCATACTATTTGCTTTTTTTTTCTTCTGTTGTGTTTTGTTTCTTCTTTCTGGTGGTTCCTCCTATTGGTTCTAATTCTTACTTACAACATCACTAATGTGAAAATATGTTTAACAGGAACGTATATTTGTAGCCTATATCAGATTGCGCACCATCTTGGGGAGGAAGGGGTAAAGGGAAGGGGAGAAAAATTTAAAACTCAAAAGTTTATGGAAGTGATTGTTGATAATTCAAAATAGATTAATTAAAAAAAAAATACCAGCCATGATTTTAGAGGATGGATAATGAAGCATGCTACCCACCTCCTGACAGTGATGTAGTAGGCTCAGTTTACATAGTGAGATGTACATGTTTGGATGTAGCCAATACAAAAACGAATTTTGCTTAACAATGCATATTTTTTTTCAAGGGTTTTCTTTTTCTCTTTAATAGGGGGAGAAGAAAAATTAGTTATTAATTGGAGAAAGGTAAAAATAAAGGTTACATTAAAAATTATCAGTCCTCAGTTTTTTCAAGCCCTTAGGAGAAGATAATTTGAAATTCTATTTCAGTATTAATATTTAGAAATAAATCAATTAATAAGCCCTTATGAAGTACTTACTATGGCCAGGGACTCTGCTAAATTGCAATGGGGGTATAAAAAAAAGCAAAAACAACCTCTGCCCAGAAATATAATTTGCAGTGTTTGTAAACTCAAAAATCAATAAAATTAATTGGTAGCAACATTTTAAAAAGTGATTAGTCAAGTTGTTCTAATCTGGAATTTCTCCTTAGAACTGAGGCTTTCCAAGCCATCTTGATAGTTCGTACTGATAGCCTGACCCCATTTGTATACTTACCTATTGGGGCTGCTTCCAGCAATGTGTCTTTCTCATTAGAGATTTATGTTTACTGCTAAAGGAATTTCCTGGAGACTTCTTGCTTATCTCCTACAGAAATGGTGATAGAAGATCAGGTAAGGGAAGGAGACATTCAGAGTTGTTCTGCTGATGAACTTTGGAATAGCAATCATTCCTTGTACTGTTGGCAATTAAGTGGTGCAGGGGATAGACAATACCCCACCCCACCCCCCCAAAGCCTCAAGTCAGGAAGACCTGAGTTCAGATCGCATCTCAGACACTTATTAGCTGTGTGACCCTGGGCAAGCCACTTAACACTGTTTGCCTCAGTCCCCTCATCTGTCAAATGAGCTGGAGAAGGAAATGACAAACCAGTCCAGTATCTTTGCCAAGAAAACTCCAAATGGGGTCACAAAGAGTAAGATACAACTGAAACATCTGAACAACAACAACTTGTCCTGTTCTGGAAGGAAATGTGTTTTTTCTTTGCTCTGGGCAGTACTCCCATCTGCAGCATAAATTTTTGCCTTTTTAATAAAAAAAAATGTATGTTTTTAAAGTCTGGGAAAGTAACGAGAGTCAATTGTGAACTCGTGCATAAGAATGGTGTTTTATCTTAAAGGAACAATGGCATGGGAACCTTTCCTATTCCTGGCTGAACTGAATGGCCATTGTAATTGCCTATTTAAGAGCAAAGAATCAAACAAGCATTTATTAACTACCAACTTACTATGTGCCGAGCACAGTGCTAGGTGCTAGGGATATAAAAAACAGGAATGAAACAGTTCTTGTCCTCAAGAAGCTTACTTTTTATTTAGGGAGACTACGCCATACTTGACAAATGTATGCTACATGTGTGCCTACACATAAATACACACATATTAACACATAAAATAAAAACAAGGCGTTATTTGGGGGAAGAACACTAGCAGTTGGGAGGATCAGGAAAAGTGATCCCAGCAGAAGCCTAACTTTACAATAATCTACCAAACTGGATAGTGAAGCATGCTACCCATCACCTGACAGAGAAATGATTGATGGACTCAAGGGGCAGAAGGAAACATATTTTGGGGACACGGGCCACTACAGGGATTTGTTTTGCTTGACTATGCATATTTGTTAGAAAGGTGTTTTTTAAGACATGTTTTTCCCATGTGGAGAAGGGTAGTAGGGAGGGGAAAATAAATAGATGTTTATTAATTGAAAAAAGTCTTAATTTTTAAAAAAAATTTAAGTTGGTTTGTGAGTTTCCTATCCATATGCATTGGCCTCTTTGGATAACTATTGTTTTACCTCTCCAATGGATTGGATTTTTTTTTAATACCACCACATGTATATTCTTGAGTTTCCTAACCTTCCTAGGCTTAGTTACCCTATAGAATTTCATCCATCAAAGTCCTACTTCAGGTCTCACACCATGGCTTGAAGGCAACTTTAGGTTCTCCAAGTCTAGGGCAACAGAACTCAGTCATGGACAGGTCCTGCCAAGCTGAAATTGCTTCAATTACAGAATTGATGATGACCTCTAGGTCTGTTGTTTGAGAAGAAATCTAAGTTCAGAGAAGATCATCTGTCCTCAGGAGTTAAGCTACCAACCAGTTGCTGATGAAAACTATCAGCTAAAGCAGAGAGAGGCTAAGATCGCCCTTAACGGAAGGAATGCCCATATGGATGAAATCATAGATTGTTAAAGTATTATAGTAATGGTGAGCTATTTTCTCATTCTGATGAGAAATAGCATACGATACCCCCAGGGATGTCATGTATACTCTGGCTTATCTTGTTGACACCATCTCTTGAATGTCTATGGCCATTTTACTGTGACTGTGGCATAATTCTCATGGACTTGGTAATTACTGGAGAACTTCTGTGACTCTGACAGCTATCCCTGAACAAATACTTTCTCCAATGTTTCAGAATATCAAAAAAGGCTTAGTTCAAAAGGAATTTTTTATTTGAAGTTACATTAGGGGAATGTTTCTTATTATATTCTGAACTCTTGAAGACCTTGACAATCTTAGTCTATTTCCATTTCCATTTGAAGATTGCCAAAGGGAAGGGGAATAGGAAGCATTTTGTTGTTGTTGTGGAGAAAAGAGCTGTTGTCTCCCTATCTGTTAAATGAGTAAGTTGAGCTAGATGAGGGGTGCTGTGGTATGAGAAAAATATTTCTGCATTAGGAGTCAGAGGAACTGGATTCGAATGTCAAATTTGTCATGCCACTTAATCTGCGTAACTCCTTTTAAACTCTCTGGGCCTTAATTTTCTCATCTCTACAAAGAGGTAATTGGACTAGATGACCTACAAGGTCCTTTCCAGGTCTAAATCTATAAACCTATTATCTATAAATTCCTTTCCAGCTCTAAATATCATGGTCCTGTGAGCTTATGATCCAATGAATAGTCTATTTGAGAACGAAGTTCTTAGAAGACAGTGTTCTATTCACTCTCTTACAGCCTGATACCAATAGAATTCTTCCAGCTCATTTACAGTGCAAGTGAAAGAACAGATTGTTTATCACTAGTTAGGGATAATGTAATTAAATAATCAGGACTCAGTCAGTCATACAGAAACTTGTGGCCCCAATCCCAGTGCTGCTCCTTAAGAATGATACTTTGTGCTCTCTCCTGGTGAATGCCATCTTTATATTTTGAAGTTTTTTCACATGTAACCATAAATGTATTGTCCCCATCACCACCACTCCCTTCTTCCGCATCAATATAATAGATGACTTAGCATAATTAATGAATGATCTCTTGCCCAATTTCCCTTGTGACAAAAGTCATGGGAGTCAGTATGTCTAATGAAGAACACTTACTATATGCCAGGTACTATGTTAAATGTTTTACAATCATTATCTCATTTGATCCATACAATGACCCCGGGAGGTAGGTGCTCTTACTACTTTCATTTTGCAGAATGGTTTTGGCACTGATTGCATTTATCTGCATACAGTCTATCATGACATGTCCCATGCAAAGGGTTCTATTTCTCTGAAAAGAATTAGAATAAATATTATTAATAGATATTTCTTTAAAATTAAATAAATGGAAGCAAATAGAGGCTAAGCAACTTGCCGAGGGTCACACAGCCAGTGAGCATCTAAGGTCAGATTTGGACTCAAGTCCAGGCTAGTGCTCTATCCATGGCACACCTAGCTGCCCACTACAGTGGGTACTTACAGTGAACAGAGCAACAACCTCAAAAACCAGAGAAACAGAGTTAGAGAGAAGAGTGCCAGAGTATCTCTTAGCAAAGCTGCTGGGTCACAGCAGATGACAGGTAACAGCTGAGGGCACTGAAGCCTTTAATAAACTGACCCTCCTGTTGAGATCTGCAGGAGTTCTCTGTCTGTCATATGGCCCATTTTTGTCTGTCAGTCGCACCTGGTACGACTATCTTATGGCGCTATTTCTGATCATTTACATGCAGTCAAGTGAAACTATATTAGTTACAATTTAAAATTTATTTTTTTCCTTTTTTGTTATTGTGAAATTGATAGATATTACTAAACTAGAACATTTATATACAGAAAGAAGAATCTTTATGAAGTCATAAATCCCCATGATGTACAGTTCGTCTTACTTGAATATAAAGGATCATATATCTAGAGCTTGGAGTGACTTCAGAGGCCATCTAATTCAATCCTTTCATTTTACAGATGAGAAAACTGAGGCACAGAGAAGGGAAATGCTTTGCCTGTGGTCACACAGGTAGTAAGTGTTGAAATCAGGCCACCAACAGCCAATGAAATATCTCTAATATTTATAGACTTATGTTCCTTTAGACGTCTAACTTTTGCATTTCTCCTTGGAGTACTATCCATTCTGAAAAACCATAGAATTAACAACAACATTAACAACAACAGTAACGCATACATACATGACAAAAAAGCAATGAAATATATGTACGGCACAAAATAAGGCAATCAGCTAACAGGGAACTAACTAAAGGCAGGGAAACCAATCCCATACAGTTTCAGCTGGTTAAGGTCAGACATTCTGAATCAATTTATTGTCAGTAGTAGCATGCATACATGACTCTTGCTGTCACAAAATGAAACCATATCAAAATTACTGTTCATTTCAAGTAATTCACACGTCACTGTAAATCAAAGAGAGTACTCCTACCAGTGACCTTAGCTATTCTTAAATAATGAATTATAAAGCCTGTTTAATTTACTCCAAATGTAATGGCACAATTGGAAAATAAAATACAAGTTCTCAACAGGTTCAATGCATTCCTGTTGCAGGCAGGTTGCATATACATTAGTCATATTCCCTGGACAAACTCTTGGCCCACAGATTGTTTGCTTGTTGGCAAATTACTTCATTAAACATCTGTACTTTCTCTTATTTGCTCTGTCTTTTATGCAGCTTACCCAGCTTTAGTATGGGTCATTGCATCATTGTACACCAACTTTCATGTATGATCATGACAATCCATATATTAGGGTTGGTTTTTTTTTAGTGGTGGTTATGTTTTCATGGAACTGTTCAGATGTAATAGGGGTCAGATAAAGGAAAATCCACAAATCCCAGTATGTCATTCAACACACATATGGCTATTTGATTGCGAAGTGTATTTTCTGTGAGATATCAGGCCCCCAAAATTAGCCCTTAGGTTGGGGGCTTGGAATTTTAACTTCAAAGGAAGGGATACTATGCCATTAGGACTAAATTGGGGAGGGGCTGAAAACCTCATAGAAAATGCAACTTCTAGTCAGATGGGCCCATGCTTATTGTATGGCTTCCTGGGAAGTATTGGCATTCACTTATTTGACCCCTGTTAAACACATTTTCTTAATTCATGTTCAATGACATATGGTCCTAAAAGGACTGGACTGCAAGGCTAATAACCCTATGCATAGGCAGGATAGGTGTTTATTAGCATGAAGGATCTCACAAGTCCTAAATGTATCTCCCCTCTTTGGTCTGGTATTGACTAAAATTCTAATCACTCAGTTCACTAGAATATAGCATAGTACAAATAGAATATTGGCTCTAGAAAGTCCCAGCTGAGACATCATTAGCACAAATTAGTGCATTTTAAAAACATATATGACAAGGGAAAAAAGACAAGAGTGTAACAAGAATGATATACAGCACAGCCAGAGTATCCCCCCAAATTTAATGGAAAGAAAGGCCTTCTGTATACTGTGTTATAACTTATTTTGGGGAGATTTACAGAAAAGTATCATCAAGAATTGTACCAAATACACAAATTATCTATAAAGGACATATGAAGAAAGACACTATCTACATCCAGAGGAAGAAGTATGTATACAATAATTTCACATACATGCATGTGTGTATGTAAAGTTATTACATACATATGTTACATATGTAGGTATAATACCTATGTATTTCATATATATATATATACATATATATATATATATATATATATATATGTATACCTATTTGTACCTAATGGTGGCCATCTCTAGGGCGGGGGGAGGGGACAGAAGAAAAAAAATATTTACATGATAACTGTTGTACATTTCAAAGGAATAGCCAGTTATACATAGTAGATTTTCAGTTTTATTTGCAATCATCTTTTTTTTTAATTATACCATGTTATGGAAATGCTTGTTTTATTCCATAAATTAGGAAAAAAAGAGAAGTGCACCAGATGGAAAGCCCCTTGGAGTATATCAACAGAGAGAGTACTCACAGCAATGAGATCATAGTTCAGTCTAAGTAACTAAGGGAATTATGAAGATTATGTTAGTTGGTGGCTTGGACCATGGAAGGACAAGAATTAGAAAGGATCAATGCAAGGAGAATGACAGCAAAAAGTTCTTGGAACACCGAACCTGGGAAGGTAGGCCTAGGATGATGGATATAGAGAAAGCAAGAAGACCATGGAAAACAGCTGTTTTTTTCACAATAATTTTTGAGGTTTCTCCTACTGGTGCAAGTACAGATTGTGCTCCGTGACCATAGCACCTTTGCCTATTGGCCCTGTTAAAAGATAGCTTTATACTACCCTAATTAATCTCACTATTTTTAATGAGAGGTAAGTACTTCACTGTTTTTTTTTCTTTTTGGAGTGACAGAATAGTCTACAGCTTTGAGGAAAAATGCTTGAAATGCAACATTATAATAATGGCAATAATGACAGCTGCAGCAGCTGGGGCCTCATTCAATCCAAATAATTCTTTCTGGGAAGTTAAATAACCATTGGGCTTAATTCTCTCCTTTGGGAAAGCCATTCTTCTATTCTCAAATGAATTCCCTCCTTGATCTGGACTTATATCCAGTTCAAAGTGGAGACAGAGAGAAGAAAAAAAAATCACTCTGCTAGAGCTGGTGGTTTCTGCAATCACTAGCGAGAGCATTTATTGTTATTCTACTTTCCCCAGGGCAATTTCTCTAGAGCGTGGAGGAATAGGGAAGAAGGAATGAACAATCAGGTTGAATGAAATAATGGTAAACAGTGTTCCATTATGTATATAATTTCTACCTTTCACTCTTTGCCAACTGGACAAAAACTGAAGGAGGATGCACTTCTCTTTAGGCTTGTTAAAATTTAATATGGGAGTGATGACTGTGGGCTACTTATGTAACCTATTAATGATTTGGTTTTGGAAGTATTATATGCAAATTACATACAGGCAGATGAATAGTGGATTGAGAATTGCCTCAGAGCCAGGAAGAACTAGGTTCAAGTTCCCCCTTTGATGCAATCTGGCTTTCTCTGACAGCAGGTAGGTCACCTTACCTCTAAGTGCTCTAGGCAACTCTGTAAGGGGCAGAGAGGCTGGTGCCCTGCATTGATATAGAAGGAGTTTCCTTGCCTGGAAAATCTTAACATCAATAAAATCACTGGTCCAGTACCTATCTTACAAATTACACATAGGATAGGTCCAGTAACTATCTTACAGATTACACATAAGATAGGTCTAGAAGATCAAATAGTTTTATAGGTAGAAGGGACCACAGAGACCATCTAGTTCTAATCATTTCATTTGACAGAAGGGAAGCCTAGGGAGGGGAAGTAACTTACCCAAGGTCACAGATGTAGGAATCATCAAAGATGGGATTTGGAAAATGAAGGTACTAAGGGTAGGTGACTTTAATTATTTTTTACTATTATTTTAACTGTAAATACAAACGAAGAACATTTCAATATATAAAGCAGAAACCCCAAACAGGATTCTTTATGAAACCATGGCTTGCTTTAAAATTTATGTAATAATTTCACCTGTTAGTTTAAAAACTAATGCTTCTCTATTCTTCCTTCTGAACTTCCTTCTATTCTCATCTGTTTGTATAAAAATATGATTCACTGTCCCCCTTTTTTTGGTATCACTATTGTTACTCCTTATTATTCTGTCTCCACATTCTAAAACCAATTAGAAACAGAGAGAAGGAAAAAAAGAGAGAGAAAGAGAGAGGGGAGAAGAAAGAAGGAAAGGAAGAGAAGGGGGAGGGAGGGAGGGAGGGAGAAAGAAAAAGAGAGAGAGGAAGGAAGGAAGGAAAGGGAAGGGAAAGGGAAGGGAAGGAAAAAGAAAGAAAAAGAAAAAAGAAAAAAATACTCTTGTAATAAAAAGTAAAATCAAGTAAAACGCATCTACCCAATGAGTCATGTCCAAAAATGTGTGTCTCTTTTTGCACCTAGTGTCCAGGACCTCTTTGTTGGGAAGTGGGTATCACTGATCATCATAGCAGACAGTTAAACACACATCACTTATGTACCACATGCAGCCAGCAACGATCCCTAGTGTCAGCCTGGATCAGATTAAAATGCATTTGAGAAATATTTAACAAAATAAACAAAAGTATAACAAAACATTGGTAATATGACATTTAAAAATGAAGTCAATATGCCACCTATAGGGATCTTTATTATGGATTAGTGGCCCCCATTTCTATTTGAGTTCCGCATTGGGAGATGTGGGTAGTTGCTGCATTGAAAAGAGATCTTACGCCTTGTCCAATGTTTTATTGTATAAATTATTCTCCTGATTCTGCTCACTACATTCTTCATTAGTTCCTACAAGTATTCCCAGTTTTTTCTAAAACTATCTCTTTCATCATTTCTTACCAAACAGTAGTATTCCATTTCACTGAGATACTACAATTTGTTCAACCATTCCCCAGTATTCTTCCTCAAAGTATGTGTGTGTGTGTGTGTGTGTGTGTGTGTGTGTGTGTATTTGTCATGGGATTTGGGCTTGACATTTCTGGATTGTGTTCTGGATTTGGCTATGACATTTTGCAGACTTTTCTTTTTCGAGTTTCTTTCAGAAATTGACTGGTGAATATTTTCTGTCTCTACTCTCTGGTTCTAAAGAACTGGTTGATTTTGATTTACGATTTCTTGAAACACAATTTCCAGGCTTTTGTTTTCTTATCATGATTTTCAGTGAGTCCAGTAACTCTGAAATAATCTTTCCTTGACTTGTTTCCAAGACAGTTGTTTCTGAAATCAGATAAGTTGAATTTTCTTCTATTTTTTCAATATTTTGGATTTGTTCTAATGTTTCTTTCTGTATCATTGAATCATTGATTCTGGTTTGGTCTAGTCTATTTTTCAGGGAGTTAATTACCTGAGTAAGGTTTACCACTTTGTCTTCTCAGCTATTTATTCTTTGTATTCTTTCCTTTAGAGTTTTTTTTTTTAAATTTCATATTTATCCCTTGCTTCATTTCTTCTCCCTTTTTGCTTGAAGTTATCACAAAATGATTCTCTTCTTTTGGAGAATCTCTAAATTTCTATCTCTCTATAGCTATATCATCTATACCTACATTTCTATACGTTGGTGTCTTCTTTGGTTAATTCATCTTTCCATCTTTAGTTTCTGAATCAGGGATGTGTACTAAGGCCAGTCTCAAATTCCTGTTGTGCTTTTGGGTGTAGTGGTCAGCCCAGCTTGGTCTCCACCTGGATACCTGCACTAGCTTCCCCCTCCCACAGATCTTTAAGGTTGAGAATACTTTCTGTTTTTATTTTTAAAAAAGAAGACACTTCTCTAGGTCAGTCATTCCCAGGGATTCTGAACTGAAGAACGAAAGAGTGTTTCACAGCCTGCATCCAGCCTACCTTTCTAGTATTGTTGTTAAAATCACTCCCTTCCACATACCCTACATTCCATCTAACTGGCTTTCTTGCCGTTCCTCTCACCTAACCTACTATCACCTCCAAGTCACTGACGTGGGATCCTTGCATTGTCGTCTCCCTTCACTGCTGCGTCTTGTACTCCCTGGTTTACTTAGACTCAGATCAAGTGTGCCCTTCTTCAGGAGGTCTTTCCAGTCCCCCTCAGCTGCTAGTACTGTCTGCCCCACCCCCAGATTAATTCACATCTAATTTGTATGTGTTTTGAGTACCTGTGTACATGCGTGATGTCTTTCCCATTGGAATATAAGCCCCTTGAGGGCAAGGTCTATTTAATTTCATTAAATACCATTAAGGTAATTATGAAATGCTAGTCAATTGATTCTCAGGACATAAAAGGACAGTGTAGGCAGGAATTATAGTTTGGAATTTTCCTTCTACTCCTTCTTATGTCTTGATCATTCCCAAGTTCATTGTTCACAGTTTAGGATCTTACTTATTTTTAATATTATACTGATGTCTTTTTTTTTAAACCTTAGTTGTGATTAGACTGTAAGTTCCTTGAGAACAGAAACTGTCTTTTGCCTTTCATTGTATCCTTAGAACTTAGCACAGTGCACGGCACATAGTAAGTTCTTAATAAATGTTAAGTGACTAATAAACTGACTTCAGATTGGAACCATATACCAATATAAAATATAACTAGCTCTGTGTAATGTTGGTCATATCATTCGACCTCTGTGGGCTTTAGTTAAGTGAGAGGTTAGACTCAGTGGCTTCTAAGGTCCTTTCCAGTTCTAGAGCTATGACCTTGCTTCTATATTAAATAAACCTAGTAGATGACCATAAAGGTACCTTGAAGCTCTAAAAGTTGTGTTTAAATGGAAAAGTTAATGAGATGACAAGTGGTTGAGAATTTTAACACTATACCTAGGACTAGATCCTTAAGGGGGAAAATGATATTAACTGCCCTCTTTTTAAGGCTTCCAGGAGATCTTTTTTTCTGGCGATCTACTTCTCTGGAATTATTTACCTTCTTTCTGTGTGAGCCAGGGAGACTGACTTCATGTCCCTGCACCTTCCTTTCCCTTTGTAAAAAGAGGAAGTTGGGTTAGATCTGGGGTTTTTAACTTTTTGTGTGTTCTGCTCCCCTCTGGCAGTCCAGTGAAACCTATGAACCCATTCTCATAATTAAATGAGATAATATTTGTAAGGTGCTTAACCCAGTGCCTGGCACATAATAGGCATTTAAGAAATGCTTGTTTCCTTTGCTTCTCCTCCCTCTAACCCTGTTCTGTTCTGTAGCATGAGCCATGGTTTTGTTCCAAGCCTCCAGTACTCCTAACTATGGCTTGGCAACTTCCTTTACTCTCTTGTATTCCCCATTGTGACTTGATAACCATAGTCAGATTTCTTAATTTCCTGATACAATTTCTGTGACTGCCCCACTTAGCTCTCCATGTAATTGACCTCACGTCCTAGACTGTTTCCCTGTTTTGATTTATAGTGTCCTAAATACTCAGCATTTGGAACTTTATTTCCTGTTTGGAATCAGGAAGACACAGGTTCAAATCTATCTTCTTCCACTTACTAGCCTTGTGATTAGCTGAGTAAATCACTCAACATTCAGCATCCCTACCGAAGTCTCTAAAACTATAAGTTACAGAGCATTTGTTAATTTGTGTTGGTAGAGGGAGTTTCCATACCTGATCCAACCCCACATCCCTCCTCCAAAAAAGGATTGGGGAATTAGGCAGGAAGTCATATATCTCTTCCTCTGCTGAATGCTGAACTAGTCCCAAAACTTTGTTTATGTTGAAGTTCCACAATACCTAAAGCAAGAAAATAAACCCAATTATTACTTTAAAAAATATTTGGAGCTCCAAAAATACATCATGAATTTCATCTTCTTCAAAACACTGCAGTTTCTTGGCTTTGGAAGTGGCTATTTATTATTAATTATTCTCCTTATTGGTCTTGTAAAAGGTAAGACTTCCTTTCTTTTGAAGTTTCGAAATATTCAGTGACTAAGTGATTTTTAGACTGAGAAGATCTACCGGGTTTTTCTATCCATAAAACTTTTAAAGCAAATTTTCATGTGATTTTTATGCAGATTGAGATGCCTGGTATGGTCTCAAAATAAAGTTACTAAGCAAAGCGCAATTTTTTTAAAGGCACCATCCACAATGATATAGGCTGGGATATAGGGCCAATGTAAAAAACATTCTAAAAATGTAAAAAGCACTATAGGAATATAAAGAATTATAAGGTATCCTTTATTTTGACTTGAAGTTAGAATAATATGATAATAGCTAGCATTTATATAATGCTTTAAGGTTTGCAAAATGCAGTGATCATCAGAACTCCCCAGGAGATCAGTGTTATTATCATCCCAATTTTATAGATGAGGAAAATGAGGCTAAGAAAGGTTATGCCCTAAGTCACATAGCTGATTAAGTGTTGAGCCAGGATTCCAATGTCAGTTTTCTTCGTTCCAAGTCCAGCAATCTTAACCACTGCACCATCTAGGTGCCTTACAGTGATGCTCTCTGGACCAATCTAACCCTAGCTTCTCTATCTATGAATTCAGTCTCTCTCTGGGAACCCAGGTGCTGATATTATTCCTGATTCCAGTGTGAAGAGGTAACAGTGGAATGGAAAATATTGCTAGCTGTAGGGTCAGAGGACCTGGGTTTGCTAGGTAGTACCTTTGTAAACTTGGGTAAGTCATGGCTCCCTTCCTCAGTTTCCTCTTTTGTAAAAACAAAACAACAAAAAAGAGTTGACCTCTAAGTTCACTTTCAGCTCTACATCTAAGATCTACTCCTGAAGTTAGAAAATACCAGTCAATTCCACCCCGCCTTTTACTGTTTTCCATCAAGTCGAAGATAGAATTGTGGATTTTAGTCTTTATTGCTCCGTACAGCTTGATGTGAAAGATTAATATATGAACAACTCCAAAGCAAATATAAGATTTCCACAGAAACTATATTTTAGAAGAGACCTCTTAAACACTTTCCCTTTGAGGATAATAAATCTTCAAACTTACCCAAATCTCTTAGCAGGCATGCGTTAAGACTTTTTTTTTTGTTTTCTTATAAATTACTTTTACAATGTCTGGCATGCTAAATGAAAATAGGATTCATGGCGAGGATTATAGGACATGGGATTTCATGAAGCATTTGCTAAGGCAATGACAAAGGGGAGGGACTACCAAAGAAGAGGTTGTCTTTATATTTCTAGGGTCAGTGCTTTAATGCAGTGCTACAGATTGGAGAGTAAGAAAGGAGGAAAGGAAGGAAGGAAGGAAAGTGAAAGGGAGGGAAAGAAAGAGAAAGGAAGGAACAAGGAAGGAAGGAAGAAGAAAGGAAGGTTCAGGAAGAACAAAAGGAGGAAGGAAAGAAGGAGGGATAGACAAGAGGAAGGGAAGAAGGAAGGGGAGAAGGAAGAATGAAGGAAGGAGGGAGGGAAGAGAGAAGAAGGAAGAAAAGAGGAGGGAGGGAGGAAGGAGGATGAAAGGAAGAAAAGAGAAGAGAGGGAGGGAGGAGGGAAGGAAGGAAGAAAAAGAGGGACAGAGGAAAGAAAGGAGGGAGAGAAGGAAGGAAGGAGGATGAGAGGGAATGAAGAAAGGAAGGAAGAAGGGAGGAAGGAATGATGGAAGAAGGGAGAGAGGGAAGAAAAAGGAAAGAGGAAAGGAAGAAGGAGGGAGGAAGGAAAGAAGGAGTGAAGAAGGAAGAAAGAAGATGGGAAGAAAGATGAAAGGAAGGAAAAAAGAGTTGAAAGAAAAGGAAGAACTAGGATCTACTCAAATTATAGTAATCAAAGGTTACATTCAAAAGTAAAGAAATGATCTTCTGAGCATAGTGATCTACATGTTATATAGCATGTGACATGTGAAACATAAATAGTTGGAAAAATGATTATGAAAATTGCACAAATTCCGACATTTGGCCCCTTTGCTTGTCTGCAGGTCCCAGATGTCTACAGTTTCCAGGCCAAATCGTATTTTCTCTAGCATCAGTTTATTAATGGCTAGAGGGGATGTAATAAATACTCATTTCTAAGCTCCAAAGTTTGGTTACAATATGAATAGACCCAAGGCTGGAAGCTACCACAGAAATTCTCTGAGAATGAAGTATTCCTGAATAGTGATGTCACTTATTTGTACTTCCTTTATTGTGGAGACTAATGCCTTAGGTAGAAGAGGAGAAAAACAAAAATACAAAAAACCCAATATCACCAGTTAGGTGCACATTTTTCTCCTGTTTTGCAATAGTAGTGGTCACTTTTATAATTCTGATTTTCATTTGAGTTCTAAAAAGATGCTAATAAATTTTATGTCATGGATATCAGACGCTAGGGAACATGGGGGAAAATGAGATTTGTAATTGAGAAATAAGACCTTTCAAAATTCCCAAATTTTCTTACGTTATCCAATTTTATCCTAAAACAGAATCTCTAATGGGAACAGAACACAACAGCATAAAGAAAGAAATAAGAAAACCTCATCTCCTAGACTTCCAAACCCTGTGAACTTGGGGGCATCTGACTTTGAAACAAATCCTCCACACAATCTTATAAATAAATTGTAAATAAAGGGAATGAAAAAATCATACTGAAACATCAAAATGCCATTTGGAAAATCAAACTCTGAGAAACAACTGACAAGTTTTCCCTCCCCCTCAGTATTTCCCCAAAGGTGAAGAGTGGTTTAGGTTTTCAGTAGGAAGGAAAGCATAACAGCCACAGAGGATGCTGAATGAGACTGCCTGGGACACAGCGACACAGTCAAAATGTCCCCTTGTAGTAATCACTGTAGCAGTTTTGGGTGTCCCCAACTTACCTGCCATAAAATACATAGACCACCCCTTTCTAAATAGCCACCTTCAGATGGACCCTCACAATGCTAATACAGCAAATTCCACCTAGTCATTACCAATTGAGATGAAGGCCTGTGTAAATTTCTAAACATTTTAGGGAATGTTTTTAAACAAGTGGAATTGAATTTTTTTTTTCAGAGGTTTCCAGGAATATGGATTAGACTAAGAAAGTGGAAGTAAGATTGTTTTTACTGAAGAATAGATAAGGATGGCTTTCAATGATTGCATCATTTGCTGTGTATAAATAGCAATGTCTAATAGCCATTTATTCAGCATGGATTTATTAAACACCTATTATGTGCCAAGCAGTTAGGATACATAGACAAAAAAAGAAATACCTCCTGCCCTCAGAGAGTTTGATTTCTATTGGGGGGGGGGGAGATGTGAATTCAGGTAAGTAAAAGAGTGTTCAGATGAGGACAGGGGTTTGGCACCTGGGGCCTGTGATTTTACTAGTATAAGGTACTCCTCAATAAAGACATTCCATCTGTCAACGCATCTTCTTGGCTACTTATAGTCTCACAGACTATGAGGGCAGGTATGGGGCACCATAGTGCAATAGAATGCTGGGCCTGGAGGCAGGAAGACTTCTCTTTCTGAGTTCAAATTTGGCCTAAGACACTAAGCTTGTGACCCTGGAGAAGTCACTTAACCCTGTTTGCCTCAATTTCCTCATCTGTAAAATGAACTGGAGAAGGAAATGGTAAACCACTCTATTATCTTTGCCAAAAACAAAACAAAACAAAAAAAGTCCAAATGAGGTCATGAAGAGTTGGGCAAGACTAAAAAGGACTGAACAAGTCTTAGAGAGTTTTCTTGAAAATGAATTGCCCTGAGGGGCAGCTAGGTGGTGCAGTGGATAGAGCACCAGCCCTGGAGTCAGGAGGATCTGAGTTCAAAGCCAGCCTCAGACACTTGACACTTAATAGGTGTGACCCTGTGCAAGTCACTTAACCCAATTGCCTCAAAAAAGAAAGAAAGGAAGGAAGAGAGAAAGAAAGGAAGAAAGAAAAGAAAATGAATTGCCCAGAGTAAAATAGTATGTGTTAAAGCCAGGACTTGAATTCAAGTCTTTCTGGTTGGCTTCAAGGCCAGCTTTCTACCCACTACCCCATGCTGCCTCTCTTCATATCGAATTAAACACAAAGTAATTATGGGGAAGGAGTGGTGTGTGTACTAAATTCATTAGAAAAGGCCACCTGCAGGAGGTGCCTTTTTGAGCTGAGATGTGAAGGGAGATATGAGAATAGCCAGTGCACACATTCAGAGGATGGAGATGGGATATCAAGAGCAAAGGAGAGCAAATACATCACTTTTTAGATCTTAGAGTGCATAAAGGAAGGTAGTGGGCAGACAGACTTTAAAGGAAGGCTGGGGCCAGATTCTGAAGGTCTTTAAATGACAAACAGACAAATTCCTACTTTAACCTAGTGGCAACTGGGAGCCGCTGTAGTATATTTAGCGGGGGGAATGGCATGGCCAGAGTGGTGCTTGGCCTTCCCCTCTGAGGTGACCTCTCACCTAATCTGCATATATATATATATATATATATATATATATATATATATATATATATAGAGAGAGAGAGAGAGAGAGAGAGAGAGAGAGAGTTATTTACAAGTTGTCTCCCACGTTTAAACGTGAATTTCTTGAGGCAAGAAACTATTTTTACTTTTATTCATATCCTTGTCACTTACACATTTTTGGTTGTTCAATCATTCAGTGGGGTCCAACTCTTTGTGACCCTAAGGACCACAGCTTGCCAGGCCTTACACACAACAAGCATTTAATAAACTCTCATTGATTGATTGATTAAGATTGAAGGAAGAATTGTAAAGGGGACCAACAAAGAGGTCACTACAGTCATCTAGGTGAGAGTGGTGAGAGCCTTACTTAGGATGGAGGTCATTTCAGTGGAGAGAAGGGACAGATGGGACGTCTGTTTTGGAGGTAGAGTGACTGATTAGATATGGGGAGTAAGGGAGAGAGAGGGAAGAGTAGAGGGTGATTCTAAGGTTGCAAAAATGGGTAACCAGAAGGATGATGGTGTCACCAACAGAAATAGGGAGTTTAGGTTGAGGGGTAGGTTTGGGTAGAAAGATGTTGAGTTCTGTTTTGTTCATTTTGATTTTAAGATGCCAGGACGTCCAGTTGGGAATGCCCAATAGGCAGCTGGTGATGCAGTCAGGACTGGAGCACTGGAAAAAGATTAAATACACTTGAAAACAATTGTTTTAAGTTAAAAAAAGTTCAAACATTCCTTCCTGTAAAGTTGTAAAAATCTTTTCTTTCATAAGTAATACACATTAGCTCAATCTCTCACCCAATGACCCCAAAAGATCCTTTTTAAAATGTGTATATTAGATGTGCCTTCATTGAATTTCCCTCATGGATTGTGAGTCCAGTGAAGTAGATGAAGCAATGTGCTGATAGGAGTGTCTAAGCCAAGCCCCAGTTCCCTTGGTGACCTTGACTGTGTACTTTGATTTGAAGAAATTTCTCCAAGAACTATTAGGAAGCAGATTACTACATACTTCATCCATAGAGTGTCACAGGCACAGGCAAAACACACACTTTCCATGGAAACTCCTGTTAGTTCAAGAACTCTTAAAGTATTGGAAAATTTTATTTTATGTTCTGCTGTTATGTTCATTGCTTTTAAAATTTTCATTTCAAGTGAGGAAAGCAGAAACTGAAATACTGTGACCCAATGACCTCTAGATTCTCTCTGCTTTAAATTAATTGTGGAGAGAAATAATTAATGGACATGTTGCTGGATTAAAAACTACATATACGTAGTGTTTTACTAATATCTGGATACAGCCTGCAGTTAGATTATAGAAGCTCTTATCATAATGCCTGGTAGGTGCTTCATAAATGTTTATTGATTGATCGTGGCAAAAAAAAAGTTCAAAATATTGTTAGTGTAACGATATGACATATTTATGTGATTGAATTTTATAAAAGAATATCTAGGGTAGTGGGAACAGTTCTGAACTTGGGAGTCAGAAGATATGGCTTCTAGTGATAGTTTGGCCACATACTTAACCTCTCTGTGTCTCAATTTCCCCATCTGTAATATGGGGGTAAAAATACTTGCACTGCCTACTGAATGGGGTTGTGAGCTATGAAGCATTACATAGCTTATTAAATTGTATAGGGCTATGTAGGGCAGCATGAAGTAGGATATAAAGGCCAGCCTCAGAGTCAGAAAGAACTGGGCTCAAGTCTTTCCTCTCTGATTGCTTGGGTCTCGAAGAGGACCATGGCATCGGGAAGGTGATGCCATGACTTGCAAGTGAATTGGACTTAAGTGAGGGAGGGCTGTGCAAAGTTACCAGCCTCACTTTCTCTGGAGCCATCTGGGTTCAGTGACAAGATATAGATCAGGATGACTGGTGATGGCCCTGGATGCAATGGGAGACCTTGGCTTTTTTTAAGCTAAGGTCTTTAACAGGTCTCAGTTTGACTGAGGCAATGCCCATTCACTGATTAAGGCTAGGGAAGAAAATGAGCTTTAACCATCGAAACTGTTGGTGAGTCACTTAACATCTTAATGCCTGAGGCAACTCTCAAAGATTATAGCTGCCAATTTGTATTAATGTTGGGAGTTTCCAGATGTTCAGTTATGTCTGGTTGTTCATGTTTTAAAGACAACCCCCCCACCCCCGCCAACTCCTCCTAAGCTTCTCTCCTGAAACAAAGGCCCATCCTTTCAACACCATTATTCTGGGGATGATATGTGATATGGGGATCACTCTATTTATAACTAAAGTGAATGGAAAAAGAAGGAATTTACATGGATTTTTTAAGTACTGCATAAGTATGCTTCACTTATTTTTGGGACATCTTCTCCATAGCCTTGCCAACTGCCTTGCCAATCTGCCTTTACCCTATGGTCCCGCCGTCCTGGTTGATGACTGCTTTCCCTGGACCACTATTTTAAGAAAACCCCAGATACCATGTTTTACTTTACTTCCTACTCTCCAACCATCTTTTCTATATCTGTGAGGACCACCTTCCCACTGTGTACTTACTTTTTCTTCCTCTTCCCATCCTCTTACTCCTAGTTATGAAACTGTGAACCATGATCAAATCAATTCTGCCATTGTTCCTGGATGGGATGTGTCAATCTACTCCCCCAATAGCCTCACTTATCACCCCTTTGACTTCCAGGATCAAAATCCCCCCTTCCCTGGCCATCAGTCCTCTAAGTATCTCTCCCATTGCAAAGCAAGCTCATTGAGGGGAGGGACTGTCTGTTCCTTAGTATTTATATTCTCAGAACTTAACACAGTGTTTAGTGCATAATAAGCATTTAATAAATTATTTTTCATTCATTCACTCTCAGGACTCAAGATTATAGTTAGTATGTATCTAGCCCCTTTATGGTAGGGACTATTTCATTTTTGTCTATGTATCTCCAGCTCCTAGTATCATGTTTTGGAAGCATGGTAGACACTTAAAAATGGTTGTTGACTGATTGGTTTCCCATTCCCCACTCACTACTCCCTCACCCCCAAACTTCGTGGTATCACAAATTAGAGAAAGGTTCACAGAGATCTGTAAGAAACCCTTCTGATTCATAGTTTCACAATTAATTTGGGATTTTGAATATTCTCAACATACCCTCATAGCCAACGTGGCCAGTGCCAAAGGCAGCCACACAGCCCATCTCTAATTAATACCTTGTAGTTTGCTTCCTAATTAATGCAATCAAATAATATGTGCACACACAATAGTTGCTGATTGATTAACACCTTGTAATTTGGTCTCAAGATTAGCTCTTTTCTCACCAGGTACAGTACGGTATTTGTAGATTCTTAGAACAGCTGGAGATTGTAGACCCTGTAAAGGGCCTCCTGAATTTCTTAAGCTGTCAATAAAGATTCAGGTCAGTTCAATGTAGTCTTGCTGAAAGGTCTGTTTTAGAACAAATCATCTTTTCCAGTTCTAATGATATGGGGAAGGAGGGAAGGAACAGAATATCTTCTTTCACCCCATTCCTGACACATTCTTTCCTCATCCCTATTACCCCCTAACTCACCATCTCCCCCATCACCAGCATCACTTTGGCTTCTGAAGAAAGAAAAGAAACAAGCATTTATAAGATGCCTGCTATGTGAAAGGCATTGTACCCAGCACTTTACAAATACTGTCTCATCTGATCCTCCCAACAACCTTGGGAGACAGGTCCTGTTTTATACCATTAGGTCGCCACTTTGCGACTAAGGAATCTGAAGAAAACCGAAGTTAAATGACTTGCCAGGGTCACAGGGCTAGTCAGTCTGAGTCCGGATTTGAATTCAGGCCCAGCTCTCTACCCACTGTGATGCCTGGATATGTCTAGGAAGGCAATGGGCTCTAGAAAAGTTTGAGGGGCCATAATGAAGCACTAGTCTACCCATTCCTCCCAACTTTATTACCAATTCTGCCACTGCTTCCTATACACAAGGAAGACCAGGTACAACTATTTCGAACTGCATTGAAAAGATGATATCAAAAGCTTCCCCAATGAGGACAACAGCTGGCAAGGTTGGGCTAGAGACTATACTCTGGTAGGTGGCAAAGTGGAAAGAGAAGTGAACTGGGATCAGGAGAGCCTTGAGTTTGGGTTTTGGTGCTGACACTTGCTAGCTCCGTGAGCCTGAGCAAATTCTTTCGTCACACTGAGCCTCAATTTTCTAATCTGTAAAACCAAAATAATATTTATACCCCCTACTTCCAAGGACTGTTTTCAGCAAGACATTTCATAAATCTTAACTAGAAATATGAACTGTTGGCTCAACACCTTCCAGTTCCACATGAAAGAAGTCAGGGGTGGGTGTTCAGGGATGGATGGAAACCTATCAAACTGTAAACAATCCGACTGTTTCCCTGTCTCTCTATCAGCTTCTCTCCCTGCCCACTCACAAGATATAAACAAACCACTGTTGGCCATCTTCCAGTGTTGGTGATTTGACCAATCGTTTTCCAGTCTTGCTGAGGAATTCTTACACACCATGGGGTCTCTGAGTGCATTGTGTGGATTCTCTATTCCGTAGCAGCCACACTTACTGGTAGTCAGCTCAAACTTGTCTCTGTGTATGAATGTAGGTGTTTCCCTCTGAATCAGAGCTGTTGGCACCTAATAACAGAGAAAGGACTTGTCTTCTGTGATGCCTGATGGTGTCATCCTGGCATCCTAATGGTTGGAAAAAGTGGAGGAGAGGAGAGGCTGAACTGCTCTTGTCAAGTCTGGGGAGGCCAGCAGTTACTGATAAGAAGTGACTGCACACACAGTATCTTGACTATAATTTTGTTTCAGAATATGGTTCTGAGGCACTCCCTCAATTAGGGAGTAAGAGCTTGTAGTGAAGAGGTAATACAGTAGAAAAAGTTGTGGTCCCAGAATCAAAAGACCTGGGTTAAAATCCCATCTCTGACTGTCTATGACTTTATGCAACTCACTTAACATCTCTGAATTTTCAGTTTCATCATCTATAAAATGAGGTGGGCTCTTCTAGCTCTGATTCTATGATCCTACGGCAATACATTTTCAACAGATGTTCACAGCTTCCTTGTCCAGCTTCATTATGTGTTTCTGAGGATCAGTCTAGTTTCCTTGGTTCTCAGATGGTTCAATTACAGTTCCAGTTTCATAGTTTCATATTACAAGAGCCTCATGTGTTCTAACAAGCTCTTACATGTAAAAATATGTCATTGTACTCATTAATACTTTCTCATATCTCAGAATCTTATGTTTAGGGATCTGAGGCAATCACCCAAAATAGGCTTCCCATATTGTTCTATGCAAATTACCTGGAAGAGGATAGCAGAAATTTGTGTCTCCCATCTTCATGTAATGCCCAAGGCTTCCAGCTTTTACTCATTATCATCCTTTGTAGATGTGTTTCTGCTATATGCAGTGCTTTACCAATTAGCAAAGACACATAGGCTCTGCAGGCTGATAAAATAGTGCAAGAGGGTGTTGGGGGGAAGATAGCCAAATCTGAGGTTCACAGCACAAAGCAGTATTGAGGACAAGTTTTCTATCAACCAGTATAAGCTGGTTTAGTGCATATCAGCAAACAATTGTTACTCCCCTGCTACCTAACAAACTTGTCAGAAATCAAACCTCTGATGGTACATCGTGTATATTCTGACATTGAGGCTAAGCCCAGGAGTACTGCATGTCTCAGGTTCAGTGCCAATTCTCCTTCCCTCTACTTATTACAAAATATTCGCCTTATTTTCTTCTTCACGTGCCCCATCCCCCTCACTCCAATTCTTGTCAATAGCAAGGTCCAAATCAATAGTTCTTTCAGGTTTAATAATATAAGGATGCATTATGTGTTTGAAGTTTGGTCTCTTTGAGTGTTTTACTCATTATCAATGACAAAATAACACTTTTTTCTTATCTACTTTGGTTCTTAAAGTCTAAATTGTTCCGAAAGCTTTGAAAAGCTGTCCTGATTTTTTTTTTCATTCAACTTCTGGTAAGCCTGTTTTCAAAAAAGAAATCCATGGAAATGATCATTTACATTCTGCCACATGTCACAGGTACAGAAAAGCCTGAATAGGACCTTTTTTCTTTACATATTGTATTTTTGTTTTGTTTTTTAAAGCAGGTATTTGTTCAAAGCTTTTTTCCCCCCTCATGAATAACCTTTATAATAAGACTTTGGGAAAAGTAGCAGATTTGTTTTAAACAGTTTTGTTCACTTAGAAGGTCAAATAATCATTGTGGGTTATTTTGGAACTGATGTGATTTCACTGAGATCATTGAAACCTGTGATTTCACTGGTGAAGGAAATTCCCTCTACAGAAGTGGTGTCAAATTCAAATAGAAAAAGGTCCACTAATCTTTACATAAAGATCTCTGCAGCATATTGAATTAGTTTTAAAATGCAATATTATCTGTGTTTTATTGTATTTTTATTTTGTTAAATGCTTCCAGATTACATTTGAACCTGATTTGGGCTATCCTTTTTATTAGTTGTATTCCCAGTGCTTAGCACAGTGCCTGAAACATCTTAGGCACTTAATAAATGTACATTAGATTGGTTTGGATTGAGCTTCACATGGGAGATTTGTGGGCCACAACCAACCGGGAGGCTGCGTATTTGACACCTCTACTCTACGGCTCCTTCCCTTATGCAATCAGTCTTAGAGTTTATACCAAGCACCAAGAGCTAAGCTGACTTACTCAAGGCCTCACAGCAAATCTGTGTGATAGACAGGACTCCAATCCATGTCTTTTTGACTCCAAGACAGTTCTGAATCCATTATGTGACACTGCCTCTGTTAATTGTCCCTGTTGATTTAAGTAACTCAGAAGAATTGATCAATCGCTTTTCAGTCTTGTTGGGAAGTTATGG
Source organism: Phascolarctos cinereus (assembly GCF_003287225.1). Classification (NCBI taxonomy): domain Eukaryota; kingdom Metazoa; phylum Chordata; class Mammalia; order Diprotodontia; family Phascolarctidae; genus Phascolarctos; species Phascolarctos cinereus. The sequence goes on from NW_027555514.1 coordinate 250,222,542, forward strand.
AACAGTAGGGATTCGTGTGTTCCTAGAATGTACAGATTTAATGAATGAATGAAAAAACATTTATTAAGCACTTAGCATGTAGCAATCACATACTAAAAAGAAAACACACAAAAACAAAAGGGGAGACAGTTTCTGCTCTGAAGGACCTTATATTCTAATATTATATTCTAATAGAAGAAGACAACATGTATTAGGGAGTGGTGGCTAGGGAGAGGTGTTTTGGTTTGGAAAGTCACAGCGATAGTGAGTGGAGCTACAGGGAAATAGAATGAAATATTATTTTTAGTAGGAGTGGTGGGATTAATTTAATCATGGTTCTAGAACTGGAAATCTAAGGGGAGGAGGAAGTGATGAGAAGGGTGCATGCAATGTGGCAAGTGAGATTGGTGGGAAGATGGAGGGAGGAAAAAAGTAAAGCAAAAATGGAACATCCCACCTGTTACAATGGGCCACGTGTTAAGCACTGGCCAATCAAAAGTTCTATTGCTCTATGGAACTCCAACCCTACCTACGTCTGCTAGGTAGGCCTAACTTGTCCTCATGTATAAGTGTATGTATTCCTCTTTGGATAAACATAATATGCCTTTGGTTTGAGAAAAATATAATATAAAGCAGGGAATGTCAATGCTTCGAAACCAAGATTATTGGAGTTCGTTCATTTGGAGTTCATCTGCAAATAGCAATCACGGGCAGATGCTTATAGTTTGTCATCCCATGTGACACACTCTAATAGTCATGTTATAAAACCTCAGAAATGTCCTCCTTGCCCATCACTAGGAATAGGATTTTTTGTTTGTGAAGGCAAATAATATGATATCAATTATACATATGAAATCACGCAAAATATATTTCCATATTAGCCATATTGAAAAACAAGGCAAAAAATAAAGAAAGAAAAGTTGAAAAATGTATTTCAATTTGTATTTGGAGTTCATCAGTTGTCTTTCTGGAGGTGGATAACATTTTTTCATCATGAGTCTTTTGGAATTGTCTTGGATCATTGTATTAATCAGAGTAGCCAAGACTTTCAGGGTTGACCATTATTGCAACATATTGTTACTGTGTACAATGATCTCCCAGTTTTTCTCACTTCACTTTTAATTAACTCATACAGGTCTTGCCATTTTTTTCTGAAACCACACTCCCTCTTCATTTCTCATAGCACAATAGTACTCCATCACAATTATATGCCACAACTTATTCAGTCATTCCCCTATTGATGAGAATCCCCTCAATTTCCAATTCTTTGCCAATACAAAAAGAGATGCTATAAGTATTTTTGCACATATGAGTACTTTTCCTTTTTCTTTGATTTCTTTGGGGCATACAACTTGTTGGTATTGCTGGATCAAAGGGTAGGCAAGTTTTATAGCCTTTTGGGCAAAGGTTCAGATTGTTCTCCAGAATGGAACAATTCAGTACTCCAACAGTAGTTCATTAGTGTACCTATTTTTTTCCCCATAATCTACTCCAGCATTTGTAATTTCTGATAAGTGTATTTTCTCTTTGACCTGGGAGCTCTGGAATTTAGCTATAATTTTCTGGGTGTTTTCATTTTGTGATCTCTTTCAGGAGGTGATTGGTAGATTTTTTCAATTTCTGTTTTACTCGCTGGATCTATGACATTGTGGCAGTTTTCCTTTATAATTGCTTGAAATATGATGTCTTAGCTCTGTTTTTGATCATAGCTTTCAGATAGTCAAAAATTCTTAAATTATCCTTCCTTGATCTACTTTCCAGGTGAGATATTTTTCCAATGAGATACTTAACATTTTCTTCTATTTTCTTTTGACTTTGTTTTATTGTTTCTTTATTTCCCATGGAGTCATTAGCTTCCACTTGTCCAATTCTTATTTTTAAGGAAGTATTTTCTTCAGTGAGACTTTCCACTTCTTTTTTATTAGGCCAATTCTCTTTTCTAAGGTGTTATTTTCTTCAGATTTTTTTTTTGCCTCTTCTACCAAACTGTTAATTCTCTTTTTCATAATTTTCTTCCATTACTCTCATTTATTTTCCCAATTTTCCTCTACAAATTTTTATCTTTTTCTTTCATTTTTTTTTAGGAATCCTTGCTGGCCTTGGGTCCAATTAGCATTTTTCTTTAAGATTTTGCTTGTTGCTGTTTTCACATTGTTGCCTTAGCTTCTAAGTTTATATCTTGATCTTCCCTGCCACCCCGCTGGCTTTATGGTCAAGTTCTTTTTCAGTTTTGTTGTTTGATCATTTTTCCAGCCTATTTCTTCACTTTGAACTCTATGTTAAAGTTGAGATTTGCTCACCTTGGGTTAGGGAGGTACTATACTAAGTTTCAGGTTATTTCATACCACTGTTTTCAAAGCCAGTTCTGGGGGTGTCTGCAAGTTTTTAGTGATTCCAAGGTGGTGTGATCCTGGGAGAGGTATGGTCACTGCTCTCCTGCTCTGTGTTCTGGTCTTTACCTGGGAAGGGCCCCTACTCCCCTGCAGCCACAAGTATTGGTGCTCCTCTTGACCCTCAACTGTGACCAGATCCCTTGCTCTCCAGCAGCCACAAGTGTTAGTGCTTTTCTTGGAGTCCAGTTCCCCTGCTACCTTGTGACAAATCACAAACACTCCTCCCTGTCCTGGAACCACATCCCGGAATTGCTTATGGTCAACAGAGTTACCAATCAACATAAGCTGCACCTAGTGCCAGCAAAGGGTCCCCTGTAATCTCTTTGTAACCAATTATCTGATCCTCTTACTGTCTTGAGATAAATTGATTTCTCCATGGTCATACAGCTGCTAAAACTTGTAAATAGAACTAGGACTCCATATCCGTCCAAAGTTCTTTCCACTGTACCATGTTGTTCCTCTTTTTCTTTATCACTTGTTGACTCCTTATTCCATTCCCCAGTGTAGAAGCCGTAAACATTTCCAACTTTCTTCAGACCTCCAAATTATATGCCCTCTTCTCTTTTAGTAAATAATCTCTTAGCGTGTATTCTTGCTGCCACGAGCTAATGGTCATTATTACAGAACGTAGGAGTTGGAGAATGAAAAGTTTCTTCTTTCCATTGAAAATTTGTGAGTTTTATGCCCAAAGGGCCATAAAACTGTGCAAATCCTTTGATTCAACAATCTCACTAGTAGGTCTATTTCCCAAAGAGATCAAAGGACAAGGGAAAGGAGAAATATACACAAAAATATTTATGGCAGCTCTGGTAGGAAAGAGTTGGAAATTGAGGGGATGCCCCTCAATTAGGCACTGCGTGAACAAATTATGGTTTATGATGGTGTTGGAGTACTATTGTGCTATGAGAAATGATGAGCATAATGGCTTCAAAAAAACCTGGGAGGACTTATATGAATTAATGCAAAGTGAAGTGATCAGAACCAGGAGAACATTATATATTGTAAAGGCAATATTATAAGGCTACTATCAATACAATACTCCAAGAAAATACTGAAGGATATATGATGAAAAATGCTATCCACTTCCAGAGAGATAACTGATAAAACCTGAGTGAAGATTGAAGCATAATTTTTTCACTTTATTTTTATTGCTTTCTTTTTTGCAACATTCATTGTTGTTTCTGTTGAGTCATTTCAGTTGTATCTGACTCTTCGTGACCCCATTTGGGGTTTTCTTGGTAGAAATACTGGAGTGGTTTGTCATTTCCTTTTCCAGTTCACTTTGCAGATGAGGAAACTTAGTCAAACAGGGTGAAGTGATTTACCCAGGGTCACACAGCTAATAAATGTATGAGGCTGGATTTGAACTCACCAAGATGAGTCTTCCTGACTCCAGGCCTGGTGCTCTCTTCACTGCATCATGTAGCTTCTCGCTTTTTGTAATATGGCTAGTATTAAGATGTTTTGCATGATTTCACATGTATACTTGATATCACATTTCTTGCCTTCTCAGTGGTTAGGGGAGGGGTAGGAGAGAATCCAAACTTCAAAATTAGAAAAAAAAATGTTAAAGTTGAATAAATAATGTATTTGTTAAAAAAAATAAGAAAATGTGTTGAATTTCTTGAGACTGTCTTTTGTGTTTCTTTGTATCCTCAGTGCTGAGCATAGTGCCTGACACACAGTAAGCACTTACTAAAGGTTTATTGACAGACTAATTGATGTAAAGACTGCTTGAATCCCAGGCATCATGGTCCAAGAAGAGGAAGAGAGAGGGCAAGAGAAAACAGAGTTACTTCTTTTAAAGCTCCTGAGTGGTTAATTCTTGGCTCCTTGACCAATAATCTTAAACATAGTTTTCTTCTTCTCCATCCCAAGTACCAAGGAACCAATCTAAGCTTCTGCTTAGATATGCTTTTTAGCAAGAGCTATGTGTCACTGGAAGTAGTCTTGTTATGGGGTCTTCTGGAGGAGATCAGGAAATAGATTTAGACACATGCATGTTCTATATGATGGTCTCCGGAAACTCATCTCCATGCAAATTCAGGTCAATGAGATGTGCCCCAGTCCAGCAGATCAGTGGATCTCCTTTGATTATAGCCATATATATATATATACATATATACATACATACATATATATGTATGTATGTATATACATACACATATATACACATACACACACACACATATATATATATATATAATTATTATTATTATTATTATTAGCTTCATTTTACAGATGAGGAAACTGAGACAGACAAAGGTTAAGTGACTTGGCCAGGAAGTTACTAAGTGTCTGAGGTGGAATGTGAAGTCACGTCTTCCTGACTCCAAGTCCTATATTCTGTCAGAATTAATAATAATAATGATGATAACAGTTATATAGTGCTTCAAAGATTGCAAAGTACTTTACATGTGTCATTTGATCTCATTTTGGTCTTAGACCACAAACATACTTCACTGTGTCAAGGCCACACACTAACAAACAAAGATTCACTTTCCATGGTAACAGGGTTTGGTTTCTAAGAAGATTAAGGCAGGCAGGATATTAAAACAATTATCTAAAGGAAAGAGCAATGCTAAAATTATTTTAATTTGCTTCATGATGTGTAAGGTACTTTGGGAAGATGATTTAACCCTGCTTCTCTCATTCTAGAAAGTAGCTAGATTTGTTTTTAGAACAAATTAATGGATTGATGCAGGATGCACACCCTCCTGCCAACCTCTCCCCTCCTCCATTTTTCCTCAGACCTATACAGCATATTTTAAAAGGTTTTTAAATCCTAAAAATGATCAAATTTAGATGTGCCCTTAGTTATTCATTTGTTTGGGTCAGAAGGGATCTAAGGTCAAAGCTCATTATAATGACACTTCAGTTACAGAAAAAGGGCCCACTTGTTCTAAGGAGTAGTCGAAATGCAATGAAATTCCAATATAACAAAAGAATGCCAATAATCCCTTGGATTTCATTGTAGTGGGAGTTTTCCTTTTGTCAGAAACAAACCAAGTTTGAAACTAGTGACAATGAGTTGGAGCAGTCCTATATGTGATTGTGGAGATTGCATGAACCTTATTTTTGGTTGGACACATGCACATTCACAGAGATACAGAGTAGGATATAGAAATATATTAAAGTAGATAGGGAAATAAATGAGGAGAGTGGAAGGGATAAGTAAGGTTTGGGTAGAGTTGGGGAAGGAAGAGCAAACCAGCTTTAATTCTAGAAGGCAATTTAAAAATGAGGACAACAGAAAAGAGACAGAGATCTGGTGATTTGGATCTGGCCTGGGTAAATAGAAAGAAGTAGAGGAATAGAATGCAGACCCTTACCTAAGTGGCAGGGTGGTGTAGTGGGTGAAGCACCAGCCTTCAAAACCAAGAAGGTCTGCATTCAAGAATTCATCTGGCTGTGTTACCCTGTGTAAGTCACTTAACTTCTCCATGTTCTAGCTCAGTACTTCTCAAAGTTTTTAGTTTCAGGAGCTCTTTGGACTCTTAGAAATCATTGTAGACCCCAAAGAATTTTTGTTTATGTAGGTTACATATCCTGATATTTATCGTATTACAAATTAAAACCACTGAATTTAAAAAAATATTTATTAATTCATCTGAGAGTAACTAACAAATCCATTACATGTTTTGTGTAAAATGTCTTCAAAAACAAACAAAAAGAAATGTGAGAAGAAAAACTGCATTGTTTTATTTTTTTTCTCTAATCTCTTTAATATCTGGCTCATAGAAGGTTGCTGGATTCTTACCTCTCCTTCTGCATTCAATCTATTGCAATATACTGGGATACTAGCAGCTAGGTGTTGAAGTAATACAGAACATTGAACTTATGCCTCAGACACTTTCTACTTGTATGAGCCTGGGCAAATTATTTGACTATGGTCTGCCTTAGTTTCCTCATCTATAAAATGGGGATAATAATAACACCTGCTTCACAGGGCTACTAGGAAGATCAAATTTATGCATACATAGACATATAAATATATATGTATATATACACATAAACACACACATACACATATACATACACATGCATATATCAACTTCTTTGCAAACCTTAAAGTATTATATCTATTAGCTGTTTGTATGTTGTTGTTTTGATTGAAGGATATGAAGAAAATTAGGCATTATATATTTAAGCCATCAGAAAAATGAGAAATCTAGTGTCCCTTTCAGACTATGATGGGAATTCTTCTTTGATGTTATACCAAAATTTGGCAAGTTTAAGTTTCTTAAAATTTAGTTGCAATGTAGAATCCTAAACCCATCAATGACCTTTTTATCCTCTATTGCATTCAAATCCTTCCATTTATATTGCACTTTGAATGCCTAATTTTTGTAATATCATGCACTGGTTGTGTGGAAAATATTGCTTTGCCAAGTTATGCAGATCTTCTGATTGTTGACACATTTCATTATACAACTTTTAAAAATCATATTTGCTAATATTGCCACTGATCTCATCAGAAAAGTCTCTAAGTATTGGGAAGCTGTCAAGCTCATGGTGGCAGATACAAGTTTTCTGAAATTCTAATTTTTGCTTGAAAGCTTGAATTTATCATTGGCAACAAATACTGTCACTTGTTTTCCTTGAAGTGACAGGCTCACTTTGTTCATTTTCAAGAAAATGTCTGCCACATATATAGTTTGTATGTTAGTCATTCTTTCAAATAAAAATGTTGTTCCATGAAAAAACTGGCTCGTTCAGCTCATAACTCAAATAACAGCAGAAATGCTTTTCCTTGAAACAATCATCCTACCTTGGCATGTAGCAAAAGTACTTTGAATATATTTCGCATTTCATCACACAAAATATTAAAAAGACATGTATTCAGAGGACAAGATGTAATACAGTGAATAATTTGTATTGCTTCATCAAGGACCTTCTTAAGTGAAATTGGCATTTTTGTTTTGTTTTGTTTGATTCTGAGGGTATGGTGCTGAAGAATGTAATGACTGCTAGTGTGGTTTAGTGTCAAAGTCTTGATTTGTGCTAAGGCACCAGCACTTTTACCCATGATTGCTTTTGGAGCATCAGTACAAATGCCAACACAATCACCCATGGATAACTATGAGATTCAAAAAAGTTATTCAACACTTTGAATATTTCAGGTCCACTTGTGCTTCTTGCCAAGCAGTCACATAACAGGAGATCTATTTTTGATGATTAGTTGGTGTTCATACCAGATGGATATTAGCAAAATAACAAGTTCAGCCATGTCTGTTAGATTTATCCATTTATATGCGAAAACTGCAGTTCTACAGATGAGATATTAATCTTTGTGTTTCAACTATATCTTTAATTCACAGGTCTTGTAGTCTCTGGAAAACTCCACTCTTTATTCATGAGAGAATGAGGGTAAAAAAGCCAAATCATGTCTTGGTATTATTATAAAAATTGCTTTGACCTCACAGACTCCCTGAAAGGCTCTCAGATGGGGCAGCTAGGTGGCGCAGTGGATAGAGCACCAGCCCTGGAGTCAGGAGGACCTGAGTTCAAATCCAGCCTCAGGCACTTGACACTTACTAGCTTGTGTGACCCTGGGCCAATTGCCTCACAAAAAAGAAAAGGAAAGTCTCCACCTTGAAGCATCACCAGGCAGGGTGCTTTTTCCTCTGGTCTCTGGGGGTGGGATGGGGAAGGGGTACTGGACTAGAATCATATGTATCTTCCCCTCCCCCTTAATATTGCCTAGGGAGATATGTAATAGGTTTAAACAACAACAACAACATAATCTGCTTCCCTGGTCTCTATCCCTTAAAAGGAGAAGGTTGTCCCAAGCTTATACCCAGCAGCTTCGGCCCTTCTCACCTGATACTGACACTGGTCATTAACAAACAGCATCTCAATGAGCAAATAGTGGATAATTTATTTAAGCAAAAAAGCAAACAAATGGGAGAAATTCTACAGATTATGATATACTAGAATATATGAAGATTGGATGAATTCTTTGGATGAGATGAGATCTCAGTTCAAAGCATGTGAGATACCTCCTCCTCAATCTTCCCAAGGGAAAATTCTCTCTGTGAAGTAAGTCTCTAGGGAGGTGAGCTGCAAACCAGGGACATGAAGAGGAGCCAACATGCCCTACTTTCTTGGAGCTTCTAAATTCTCTCTCTCTCTCTCTCTCTCTCTCTCTCTCTCTCTCTCTCTCTCTCTCTCTCTCTCTCTCTCTCTCTCTCTCTCTCTCTCTCTCTCTCTCTCTCTCTCTCCCCCTCTCTCCCCATATGTCTGAAGTCAGTCCCCAAGTGTCCCTTCCAGGAAAGGATAAAAAGTCTTCTTTTCAAAATTCACATCAACTCCTTCTGTCACATTTGTAATGTTGAGTCAGCTTTCTCTCCACCAATTAGTTCAGTTATGCAACATGCCACAGGTTTGGCTGGAAACCCAAGCTACACCTCCTTTGATTCAAATCGTTGTTACTGTTGACTTAAATAGGATCAACTCATGATGGTAACTTACCATCTGTGAGCATTTTTTTTTAGGCAATTGGGATTAAGTGACTTGCCCAGGGTCACACAGCTAGTAAGTGTCAAGTGTTTGGTCTGAGACTGGATTGGAATTCAGGTCCTCCTGACTTTAGGGCTGGTGCTCTATCCACTGCACCACCTAGCTGCCCCTGTGAGCGTTTTCTAAATGCGGTTTTTTAAAGCTCCAATTATGTTGACATCATTTACCAGCTTGCAATTCTTAAATTATTGCTTTCTGAACTTTAAAATACTATAGCAACAGCATACCCAATAGTCTTTCACACCCCCTCCAGGTGAAGAGCCTTTTAAAATCCGTTACTATGGTCATAGATTGCTTCTACCTCAAATCCACTCTTGTTGAGACTAATGATAAGCTGCCTTGTTCTGTTCGGTTTTTGAGAAATGATTCTGATACTCTGGACCTCTGTTGATTTTGAACTCTGGGTATTCTTGATTCTGTCTGGACTTTAGGATATTTCCTCTTCCCCATCGCAACTCTCTAGCCAGTATGTAGATTCTTGGCTCAGTTATTGATGTTTTGACTTGGCATGGTTACTCCACTAACCTGGCCTCTTTCCTCTTTAATCCTTCTTACTCCTTCCTGGTGCCTCTCTTTTTCTGAGTCTCCCATAGTTTGTTGACCTCATGATTTCACTGATCCCATCACTGTGATGCCCCCTGGGTTAGAAGAACCATATGATTATACTTGAACCCTTTTCCTGGTTTTGGCATCACCCACTACAACAGCTGCTTCACATAGCTCATTTACTTCTCTGCAGCTGCCTCTAGCTCTCAGCTGCTCCCTATTGACCACCTATAACCCTACCCCATGAGCTTGATAAGTTAACTCTCCTTGTACTGGATTCTCTTGCTTAGGCTATACAAGAATTGTCAGTAGCCAAAAGGAATACCCTTCCAGCACTGAGGGATGTACTCTCAATTTCAATTATAATTTTTACCCGAAGGCTAGTTGTTTTGTTTTGTTTTTTTAAACACTGTACTTTTGAGGAAATGTTCTTACACCCTGAAGATAAAATACCTGTCATCTGTAGGGTTTTGACTTTTCTATGTGATATACAGGATTAGGAAAATGAATATCACGTTCATCTGGTGCCAGAGTTTCTATCAAACAAGAAAAAACATCTGGAAGTCAGGTGTTTGTCTTAAGTGCAATTGCATAGGTTTGGAAAGAAGTTCTCATTTGGAGACCTATTAGCCCTTTAAAGAGAGCAAATATTTTAAAGTGATAAGCAACTGCCATATATAATGTTGAGCCCAAGCCCAGACTGGGTTATTTGGCCATGTAATAGACTACTCTATCAACATTTGTGCCTCTTACTAAGAGACACATGGTTTGGAGAAAGGTGTGAGAATGTTATTTCAGTAACTTTGAGAAAGATGGCAAGATAGGCCCAGATGATGGCATAGTTGGCATGTTTTTCAAATTTGCCTGACACAAAGCTGGAAGGGATAGTTAATACATTTCATGATAGAATCCAGATCTAAAGAGATCTGAGTGGGCTGGAACAAAGCACTGCTTTTAATAATTTAGCAGAATAAAAGTAAAATGAGAGGTCTTGTGGGAGAGAAGGGTACTGGTTATGGAGTCAGCGGACTTGGGTTCAAAACCTGATGCTTGCTATGTGACCTTAGGCAATTCGCTTTATTTCTCTGTATCTTGGTTTCCTTATCTGTAAAATGAAGGGGTCAGACTAAATAGATCCTGAGATTCCTTCCCAGCTCTAGACTGTGATCCTATGCACACTTGAGTTTAAAAAAAAATATCAGGGATACAAGTACAGGAGAACGTGGAGGGAGACAAATATGGTAGTCCATCATTTGAAAAAGACATGACAGTCTTATCTGAAAGAAGCAATGTAGGTCTTGCACTTAGATTCAAATAAATTGTAAGTACAGGATAGTGGAGACGTAACTAGTCAGAAATTGCCTGTGAAAAGCATATAGGCTTTAGTGAACAGCAAATTCAATATCATCCAATAAGGTGATGCTGCCACTAAAAACCAAAACAAAACAAAACTAATATATCTTAAGCTGATTTAAAAGTACAATATCTACAATGAGGGAAGTGATAGTTTCTCATTTGATTTGTAGCTGGAATTTTGTGTTCAGTTCTGGGAACTGTACATTAGGATGTCTATTGAACAGCGAGTACGTCTAATGTAGGGTATCCAAGATGATGCGGGGACTTAAAAACAGGCTTGTACAAAAATAGAGTTAATAAATAAGGGACATTTTCACTGGAGAAGAGAAGAGCAAGTTGGTGATATCTGAAAATATATGGTGGGCTGCCATGTGGAAGAAAAAAGAGAACTCAATTCAATCCAGGACATTATTAAATAACTTCTTCATGCAAAGCTCTGTGCTGGATGATGGGAGATGCATAAAGTTCAGAAAGACTCAGTGGCATAGTGGGGAGAGTGCTGAAGACCTGACATTCAATCCTGCTTCAAATACTTACTAGCTATGTGACCCTGGAAAAGTACGTCATCTCTCACCAACTCAGTTTCCACATCTGTAAAATGGAGATAATATCACCCATCTCCCAGGGTTGTTGCAAAGATCAAATAAGATAATATTTAGAAAGCATTTTGAAAACCTTAAAGTACTAACTCGTATCTATTAGGTAAGACACTATTTATTTACTTTTGTGCTCACATGATGCCTATAGACCAGAAGGGCACATGAGAGAAGCATCATGATATAGTGAATAGAACACTGGACTTAAAATCAGGAAGGCCTGGATTCAAATCCCACTTAGGATACTTATTAGCTGTGTGACCCTGGGCAAGTCACTTAAGCTTTGTGTGCCTCAATTTGCGAAGTGAGAAAGTTGGCGTTGATGGCATCTCCGGTCAGTAATGATAATAATATGTTCATTATATATATATATATATATATATATATATATATATATATATATATATTATAAGATTGCAGAACAAACTGCTTTGGCAGATCCAAAGGGCTTTAAATTACCAACCAAGAAGTATAAGGAAGCCTGAATGGAGGATTTGAGTTGGGTAGGAATTTGCTGGGCAAAGAGGTACAAAGCACAATGGTCCAGATAGGAAATGATTTGAGTAAAACAAGGAAGTAATAAAGCATAAGTTATATTTGAAAGCAGGAAGCAGTCCAGTTTGCCCATGGATCAAATCTGGTCAATCACCAATTTTTGTATAATTCACGAACTAATATGTATCACATGGTAAGAATCATAGAATCGTGGGTTTAGAGCTGGAAGGATCTTTAGAGTTCATTAGTCTATTTATAGATGAGGCTGAGGTTCAGAGTGGTCCAGTCAATTTGCTCAAGGTCTCAGACCCTGGTTTCACTATTGAGGAAACCTTGCCAGTCTGGGTTCGTCCCCACCGTCCTGCATCTTTGCCCCTATGTGTTGCTAATGATTGGGGGAAGTAAAAGAAGCTCTGCTGACGGGATCTCCCACAGATTTATGTTACTTAATCTCAACTCTGCCATCATGGCAACAAGGCAATCATTCTACTCCCCTTTAATCGGTTTGCTTTCTCACTCTCCTCAGAGGATGTTCCAAACCTTTTCATTTTTCCTCAGGCCTCCCACAGGACTCCCTCTTCCTACCCTCTCTGCTGAAGAAATTGCCTCATATTTCATAAAAAAATTAAGGCTGTGCTGAGAGCTCCCCTTTCTCCTCAGCTTCTGATCTCACATTACACTCAGACACCTACTCTTCATCTCCTTCACCCCAGTCTCAGATGAAGAGTTGACCCCTCTCTTTGCCAAGGCCAAGCCCTCTATATGTTCACTTGATACATCCCTTCCCATCCCTCCATCCCATTACCAACATTACTCTTTGTCTTCAGTCAAGCCCTTTCTTTTAACTCCTTCCTTTCTGCATTCAAATGTGCCCACATCTCCCCCATTCTTGAAAACCAACAAAACCTTCACCTGCTCCTAACATTCCCTCCAGGTATTGCCTTTTGAGTCTGCTCTCCTTGCTGGTCAAATTGTCTACACTCTGTGCCTTCACTTTCACTCCTCTCACTTCTTAACATTCTGTAATCTGGCATCTTACTTCATCATTCCACTGAAATGGGTCTCTCCAAAGTCTCCAAGGATCTCTCAGTTTCAAAAAGGGGGTCCCTCTGGTCCAGTAGAGACTGAAGCAAGGAAGGGAAGGGGTGGTAGAAAAAGAAATCTCATTCTTGGCCTTCAGAGGAGAAAATTGGAGACAATGGATGCAAGTTATAGGAAGACAGGTTTCAATTGAATAGAAAGTGAAAACTTCCTAACAGTTTTTGCTGTCAAAGAAATAGAATTGGCTAGCTCCATAGGTGGTGAGCTCACTGTCACTGAAAGTCATTGTTGTTGTTCATCCTTTCTTGAAGACAACTAATGACATCAGGAGGGTGATATCTTGATTTGTGAATTGGATTGAAGTGAGACAGAGTTGTGCAAAGTCTTCAACTTCATTCTCTCCTCCAGAGTCATGGAAGTCCAGTGGCAAGACAAAAGCCATGATGACCAGTGATGGCCTGGAATGTAATGGATGACCTTGGCCTTTCTAAATTAAGGTCTTTCCCAGAACTCAGTTTGTCTGAGGCAATGCCCCAAATGACTACGGGATAGGTAAGAATTGAGACAAAAGATGGCTTAATTTACCATCATAAAAATGACAGTTTAGGCTGGGAAGATCCTCAAAATTTCTGACCAAAACAGAAAACAATTGCTATTTATGTTCATTCTAAGCCATCAAAAGCTAAACAATGAGCCATAGAGACTTGGGCTGGGGACTATTATTGGCTATTGGTGAGGACAGGAGTAGCATATATTGGAAAAGATTATGTTCCCGGCTCTGCTTATTTCATTTTGAATCAGTTTAATATTAATCTTCCTATGCTTCTCTGTACTCATAAAATTCATTATGTCTTACAGCAGAGTTATATTGTAGTACCCTACTTGTAGAGCCATTCCATGGTTAATGGGCATTTACTTTGTTCAAGTTCTTTGATGCTATAAAAGTACTGAAATAAATATTTTTGTGCATATGTCTTCTGTCATTAACCTTTCTCATATATCTTTCTAGCAGTGAAATTTCTGGGTCAAAAGGTGTGGATATTTTGGCCACTTTCTTTAAATAATTCCACATTATTTCCAGAATGGCCAATCAATTCACAGCTCCACCATCAATGCATTATAGTACTTATCTTTCCACAAACTTTCCAACATAGACTTATTTCTTTCTTCTGTCTACTTTGTTGATTTGTTGTGTATGAAGTTAAACCTCAGAGTTGTTTTGATTTGCGTTTCTCTCGTTATTAATTTGGAGCATTTTTTTCTGTAGGGTTGTTAGTGGTTTGTGATTCTTTGGGGAACTGTTGTTATCCTTTGACCATTTGTTTATTGAGGAATGTCATTTGTTCTTATGTATTTCTGTTGGTTGCCTATCTATCCTAGATATCAGACCCTTAAGAGAGATATTGATATAAGGCTTTGCCCACGAGTTAGCCACTTGCCTGTGAATCCAAGAGAAAAGTATTAATTTTGTTCATGAAAAATTGATCTTCTTAGCCCCCAAACTTTCTTCTCTTGTGTGCTAATTGTTCATGTACCTTGATCTCTTACATAATATGGAATAGTTTTCTTTTGCCTCTCCATCAGTACCTGATCAGTCCTAAGCAAATAGTATCTGATTGATAAATTCTTATTGATTGTCTGGTAGTTTTGTTGTCAAATTCTTAATGGAAAGTTATCCTTCACGGGGCTTGAATAACATAAATGGAAAAGTTTAATAAATAGCATAAAGAGGCAAGATCTAGGCATTCCTTAAAATTCAAGAATGAAATGCAATCTCCATCATCATCTCTTTATACTTGAATAAAAAAAATACAAATTCATACTTGCACAATTCTTTCTTGAAAGGAGGAGTACTGAGGGCAGCTAGGTGGCGCAGTGGATTGAGCACCTGCCCTGAAGTCAGGAAGACCTGAGTTCAAATCCGGCTTCGGACCAAACACATGACACTTACTAGCAGTGTGACCCTGGGCAAATCACTTAACCCCAAATGCCTTCCCCTCCAAAAAAGAAAAAGGAGGAGTACTGGATTTAGAGTCTTAAGACCTGGGTTAAAGTCCCAGCTCAGCCATATCTTTATTACCTGTGTAACCTTGGGTAAGTCACATTATTTCTCCAAGCCTCAGTTTCCTCATCTGTAAAATAAGATGATTGGACTAGGTCAGTCCTGTCAATTTCAAACAGAAAAAGAGCCCTGTTGGTGACATATTGATTTTGTTGCTGTTGTTGCTCAGTTGTGTTCAACTGTCCATGACCCCGTTTGGGATTTTCTTGGCAAAGATACTGCAGTGCTTTGCCATTTCCTTCTCTGGCTCATTTTATAGATGAGGAAACTGAGGCAAACAAGGAGAAATGACTTGCCCAGTGTCATCCAACTAGTAAATGTCTGAGACCAGATTTGAACTCAGGAAGCTGAGTCTACTCCGGGCCCAGAACACTATCTGCTGAGCCACCTAGTCCTGGCATATTGACCTAGAAAACCCCAATTTAACATTATATTTTATTGTATTTTTATTTATTTTGTTAAATATCTCCCAACTGTATTTTAATCTGGTTCCTGCCACACTAGGGAGTTTTACAGGCTCCATGCAGCCCACAGGCCTGAATTTGATGTCTCTGAACTAAAAGACCTCCAAGCTCCCTTCTAAATTCATTATGAGCCTATGAACCCTGATAGCATGGATAATACAAATGAGACTTCGAGCTAAGTGACTAGACCAGTCATACAGCTAGCAAACATCATAGTTGGATCTCCAGTCTAGGTTTTCTGACTGTCTGCTATCCCAAATTGCTTCTCAAAGACTACCGTTGAGATTTCTTTACAATTCTGCTCATTTCAAGTCCTGACCCCAAGACCTTCAGAATTTCTAAAAGTACAGTAACTTCAGCAGTGAATTCTACTCATTTTAAGCACTGCTTCTCCTACCAGTGAATACCCAAAGTGGCTGTGACTCTGGGAGTCTAGGGAATTAATTACAGGTTTGAGAATTCCCTCCAACACCACAGATCAAAACCATCTATGAGCTCCTCTCCTCTCATTGGATGACCTCTTGTCTTGTATGTTATAGGGTTTGTTTTTTTTTTAGTATGACTTGGATTACATGGCCACTGGGGTCCCTTTCATTGCTAAAATGCTGTCACTTAGTACATCAATCCTAGTAAGTTGCTTGAGGCAAGTAGAGCCAATAAGCATCAGAGGTAGATTTAAATTCATGTCTTCGTGACTCCAAATCTAGTACTATTCCTCTTACCATGAGCTACTTCTCTAAACACTGAGCTGAGGCATCGATCACTTCAGGCAAAAAACTTCAGAAAGGCCCTCTTTAATCTTTGTATCTCAAAATGAGGCAGCTAGTGGCACAGTGGATAGAGTACTGGACCTGGAATCAGGAAGACCCATCTTCCCGAGTTCAAATCTGGCCTCAGACACTTATTAGCTTCTGTGATCTTGGGCAAGTCACTTAATCCTGTTTGCCTTAGTTTCTTTGTCTGTAAAAGGAACTGGAGAAGGAAATGGTAGACCACTCCAGTATCTTTGCCAAGAAAATCACAGATGAAGTCATAAAGAGTTGGATACAACTGAAAATGAACATTTTGAAATGAACTGATCTTCAACAAAATCCCTGCCTCCGACAAATGCTAACTTTGCATACCCACTCCCAAGAACTAAAACTGCTGGGACAATTTTCATATCTATGCCTCTGAACATTTTACTGGCAAACCAAGGTTAAACTCTGACCTGGGCTCTGGAGTGGACTTCTCCAAAGAGGGGAGGTTCATTTCCTTTGGCTAAACTTTTTTGACTAGTGTTCTGATATTTGAACCATTGCTCATAACTACTCAATAAATCACATTGAAATTTGATGAACATGGATGTGTGATTAATGGGACAATTAATGCTAGCGTTTCCAGGTTCTATGAAGCTGCATTTTTGCCATCTTTATACCTTGCCTCCAGCAGAAAATGTGTTCAATTTAAGAAAATGTGAAACTAACACCTAGGGCCTTGACTTCTAAGTGAGGGACTCTTCCTCTCTTGTCCCCTCATCTTGGGATTTTATTGTGTTGAAATCACTGAACTTCCTGACACCAGATTAGCCTGATTGGAAAATCACCAATAAATTTCACCGGAAGGCCATTCTGGATTTAAGTCCTAATGGGGAGATAAAGCCAAAGTCCAATACTCTACCTGACATTTAGTACTGATCAGAACTCAGCTAGTAAAAATCAATAGGGGTCAGGAAGAGAGGGAAGACCTGAGCGTGACAGTGACCTTGAAGCCCTACTTTATGAGCAACTGTTGGCCTGAAATATATAGTAGGCCATATTCTATAACCTTCAATCAATCAATCAATCAATCAATCAGCAAGCATTGTATAGGTGCTAACTCTGCTGAGCACTGTTAGGCATAGCAGGGGAGGGACTAATTTCTGGGGGAATCAGAAAAGGCTTCACATGGGAGGTAGGAATTGAGTTTTAGAGCCACATAGGGATTCTAAGAGGTAGCAGTGCCAGGGAAGTAGTGCATTCCAGAGAAGGGTAACAAATGCACAGTGAGAGGACATGATGGGTCCCTCTTGAACAACAATATGAAGGCCATTTTGGTTGGTCCATAGAGTACATAGAGGGAAATAGTACATTATAAGAATTGAATTGAAAAAGTATGTATTTCAAGACCCTTAATCTGACTCTTTGCACTCCTGCTGACACTTTGTGCAAGGTCCAAGAAGGTCTAACCTAACGCTGGCCCAGCAAAACTAGAGCTCAGCAATTTGTTTTCAGCATCCTTGCCTCCCCATCTGCCTTTGGGTGTTTTCATCTGTTTGATTCTCCTCCATCCCAATACTTCATGCTCCCAGCTGGAATTAGTCTGAACCCTTTATGGTTCTTCCTTCCTCCGTCTAACCTCACCCCGAGACCTTTGTTTTCCCCTTCTACCTCTTTTGTTGTTCACTCGCTTTCTAGTTATGTGTGACTCTTTGTGACATTTGGGGTTTTCTAGGCAAAGATACTAGAGTGGTTTGCCATTTCCTTCTCCAGCTCATTTTACAGATGAAGGCACTGAGGCAAACAGGGTGATTTTGACTTGCCCAAGATCATATATATAGCTAGTAAGTGTCTGAGGCTGGATTTTAACTCAGGGCTTCCTGACTCCAGGCCCAGTGTTCTATTCACTGAATCACCTAAGCTGTCCCCCTCTATCCAATATCCCCTAATTAAGAACTGGATTGTGTCCCATTCTTTCAGGCTAATCTGATAGTCCGATAAATGTTAATGGTTGACAGTTATATCAGCTACCTCTCTTGCTTGATAAACATTGCAACCCACGTGCTCAGGCTGTAGGGAGTAATTTCTGGTACCTCTGGAGGCTTATAGGGGAGATTTGTTTGGAGAAGGTACCTTTTCCAGGTTCCCTTTCCCCTCCCCCCAAAACAAAACAAAACAAAAGACATGCCATGTAAGCAGCTATCTATTTTGGTTTACGCCTAGGTGCATGTGTGTAGGGCTGAGATAATGTATGCCACTCAAACCTGAATATGAGAGGCTGCCTCAGTGAGCAAGCAGAGATCGCCTCCCTCACCCAGTTCTCAACTATAGCCCCACATTTCTCCAGTTCCTGTTCTTTCTCTCTCACTTCACTCCCTTGATTAATATTTTCCAGACTCCCAAACTCACAGTTTTGAAAATCAAGTTGCTATGTTCCCTTCTTGTGGATTTTGGTCAAGATTATAGACATATGTGTTTAGAAAATCCACCTATGTGCTACTATGTAAATACCCAGAACAGTGCTACAAACATCCAGGCACTTGTCAGCAAAGAGTTGATGTTGGAGAGGTGGATGATTGTCAATGACTACTTTCCTCGTCAGCAAAACAGGTCAAATAATGAAAATGTTTCTGTTAGAATTACTTCCTATTTATCCCTGATCATAATTTTTCTATCCTTAATGCTAGGCTCACAAGAGTTAGAGCAGAGAGGGATCTTGGCTATAATCTACTTGAATTCCCTCCCTCTTTTTTTCAGAGGAAGAAACTGAGGCACATAGAGTTGCCCAAAGTCATATAGCTCCTCTAAACATCTGTACCCACAATCAGCACTCGAACTTGACAGTTAGGTGTCTGCTTGAATAGAATGCTTAACATGGAGTCAGGAAGACCTGAATGCAAATTCAAACTCTAAAACTCAGTATTTGTGTGAATGTGCGCATCATTTAACCTCAGTTTGCCTCATCTGTAAAATGGGGGTAATAATAGCACCTTCATCAGGCTTGTTGTGAGGTTAAGATGAGATAATAAGAAGAGATAATATTTGCAATGGTCTTTGCAAAACTTCAAAGGCTATATAAATGCTAGCTGCTAGCTATTAAACTCTGGTTTTCTCTCTCCAGATCCACGTTTCTTTTCACTACACCATAATGCTAATGCAGCCTTCTCTCAGTCTCCTTGATCACGGTCCATAGTATTTGTTTATATCTATAACATTATTATTTTTAATTATAATAATAACAATATATCTACAGGGTTCTTTAAAGTTTGCAAAGCACATTACGTACATTTCTTGCTATGCACTTATCCCACTGTTTCTGACACTGTCTTATATCCCCCACCAGATGCTAAGTTCCCTAAAAGAGAGATTGTATTTTTTTGTTTCTTTTTATCTGATTCCCCATTTCCTCTCCTGTATAGTACCTTGCCACACTGCAGTTACCTAATGAATTTTTAGGAATGAATGAATGAATGTGTTAATGAGAGAATGAAGAAGTGAGTGAATGAATGAATGAAAGAAATGTCCCAGTTTATTCATAGAGTTCTACACTCAGGTCAGAAGATGAAGGTAAGGCATCACTAGATAGAATGCGGTGCTTCACCTTCTCATGCCCTCTCCCCCATACACACACTCCTAACCTCCCATTGCTCCTTCCCCACACTATTTTCATCCAGGAAACCTCAGGTTGTATGATTAGAAACTAATGATGACTTATAAACAAAAAGTGATGTAAGGTGGTCATCATCATCTTACGTGATGGTAAAATGATCTAAGGGATTTCCTTCTATCCTTACAAAAGTGATGTAAGGTATATCATAGAAGAAGTATACAATAAGAAAAGAAAGTGGGCTAATCATGTAGCAAGAATGAGAGCTCAAAAATGGAAAACCTGCAGGCCACACTGATTACCCGTTAAATGCAAAAACAACCTAAATGAAGATGTC
Organism: Phascolarctos cinereus; assembly: GCF_003287225.1. Classification (NCBI taxonomy): domain Eukaryota; kingdom Metazoa; phylum Chordata; class Mammalia; order Diprotodontia; family Phascolarctidae; genus Phascolarctos; species Phascolarctos cinereus. The sequence continues at coordinate 250,242,677 of NW_027555514.1, forward strand.
CAGTATGTTGGGTAAATCTTCTTCTGGGGTTTTAAGAGAGAAGAGTTCAGATTCAGGCACCATAAAAAGGCATGGTGGATGGGCAGCAGTTTGGATGGACGGATGACTCATGTTGCATGCTTAGTGATGAGATCACGCATCTCTTGATGTGTTGACATACTAGTTGGCAGGAACACCAAGCGCATCCTTAAGAGGGGGGGTTAAAACAAGAAGAAGCAGCACAGTTACAAAGCATCAGTTTGAGACTTGATGGAAGGGGTGAGGGGCTGATGGGAATGAAGAGGCAGAAAATATGCTTGATTATATACATCTGAACTGCAGGTCTGTTCTAGCATGGTCGGTAGAGCCATTTTTGCATCTTTCTCTCCTGACTGTCTTTCTGAGTCAGACTCCAGGCCTCACCCTCCCCAAATCCTCAACCATCTGCATTCAACAGTACCTCTGATGTAGGGGTCATTCACAACCAAGAGCTTTCATCTTCATGTTTATTTCCTGCCAGAGAAGGAGCTTCATTTTTAGGATAGCATGCAAATCCTGCCAGCTTAATTTGCTTTTTTTCCCCCTGGCCCTTGCATTGTGTGTTGTCTTCCTCAATTAGAATGTGAGCTCTTAATCAATGCTTTTTCATTCATTCATTTCCTCACAAAAGGAAATGAAATATTTTATCAACGAGCTCAGCGTGAAGACAATCATAACCTCATTCAGTCTGACCAGAAGCCAGTTTTTTTTTTAACAATAGTTGTGTTTTAGTGATGCTTTTAAATAACGGATGGGGTATTATTGTTTTAAAAAAATATTATTTAAAATAGTTTGCCTATTCATCTCTTCTATTTATTTGATGCTGCCAGAAAGTAATTTCCCAGATATACCTGTAGAACCAGCCTCATAAAGTTATTATGATGGTCTAGCGGAGGTGGAGACCTGTGGCCTTGAGGCCACATGTGGTCTTCTAGGTCCTCGAGTGTGTCCTTTTGACTGAGTCCAAGTTTTACAGAACAAATCCTTTTATTAAGGGGATTTATTCTGTGAAGTTTGGATTCATTCAGTCAAAGGGCCGCACTTGAAGACCTAGAGGGCCGCATGTGGCTTTGAGGCCGCAGATTCCCCACCCCTGGTGGAGGCAGTGAGGTAGAATGGAAAGGATACTAAAACTGAATAGCAGAATACCTGGGTTACTAATACTGGTCCTGAAAATTACAAAGGCCTCCATGACTAGTCAGATGAACCCAGATTACAAACCATATGTGCTTACATGCTTAGTGAGGGTCTAACTATTTCAATGATCAGTCTCCCTACCTCCCTACAGGGTCCTTAGCACAGCCCTCCACATTTAATGGAATGGGTCTGCCAAATAGTTGTTATACATTTAGCCTCTCTGGACCTCAGTTTCCTCATCTATAAAATCAACGGGTTGGACTGGACAATCTCTGCTCTTGTATATTCTTGATATTCTTAGCATAGCAAGTGCTTAATAAATGCTTATTGATTAGTTGATCTCCAAGTTTCCTTTCTCAACTCTTAATTCTGCTTCCTATAAAATAAGACAACATATGTAAAATTCTTTGTAAGCCCTGAAAATATCAATTATTATGGCTTTCATATAGAAATTTGATGGCGACTTCTTCTTTTGTTGCTTTTCCCCTAATTATTGCATCTGTCATTTTAATTCCTAAGTATGTGTCACTGTGTGATACAGCAGACAGAATGCCAGGCCCTGAGTCAGTTAGACCTGGGTTCAAATTTGATGTCTGACGCTTACGAGCTGTGTGCCTGAGCAAGTCATTACACTAACTCTCTAGGTCAGGGTGGGAAACCTGTGGTCTCGAGGCCACATGTGGCTTTTTAGGTCCTCAAGTGCGGCCCTTCAACTGAATCCAAACTTCACAGAACAAATCCCCTCAATAAAACGATTTGTTTTGTAGAACTTGATCTCGGTCAAAAGGCCACACTTGAAGAATTAGAGGGCCAAACGCCGCCTCAAGGCTGCAGGTTCCCCATCACTGCTCTAGGTCTCAGCTACAGTTTTGTTCTGCTTTAGTGGAGGGAATTTCCATATCCTGCATTCCTGGAAATTCAATAAATGTGTTCTTAACTCTATGGAATATAAAATCCTTGAGAACAGGGACTTTTGGTTTGGTGCCTAGGAAAGTGCTCTACCTATCTATCTATTATGTATGACATAAATAAATGTTTCCTGTGACCAGTTTTTCTTGTTTTTTTTTCCCCCTATCCTGACAAAATTACCTAAGGGTATATAATAGCAAGACTGTGTAAAATGCTCTTTTATGGTTTACGAAAGATTACAAAATTACACTTAGTATAATTTAAGAAGTAGTGAAAGGATAAATACTTAAAATTAAAACTGTGGGAGTCTGACATTGTAAATAAGCCTGCAGCCTCAGAATGATCGTGCTTTTAAATGCAAGCTTGAATTGAGCAGCCTCAGGGGGCCCGTATTTTTATGCTGGACAGAGGGAGGCTCGATTCCTTTCACTAAATTTTATATACTTTGTGGTTGAGAATGTTTTTCCAATGTTCTATCCACTGGATGGATGGTGAAGGACTTTTAAAAATTAAATTGCCAATAAATTTCAACATGCTTTATTTTTTTCTCCTCTCTTACTCTCAAAAATTATTTAGGTAATTTCCCACTTTGTAGCCACTTATAAAGGTGCCTCCTTTAGGATTGTTCAACATCAAGAGAAGTGCGGTTCAGGGTTAGATGGTGATTTATTAGCTGATTAGTATTTTCCTTTTGAACACGTTCAGCTGTATATCTCAGCAAAAGAATCACCTATTGTTTTATTTGCAGCCGCTACTATAATTTCACTCCTATGCTACCTTATTAACAAACATAATGGGAAATTGATTTTTTTTCCAGCTTTATGAAAAAATGGATCCATAGAGATGAGGTATAGGCTAAACAGAATGAAAAAAAAAAATAAGAAGTTAGGATTCCTCTTAAAAAAAACTGCTAAGTCAAAAAACGACTTGATAGTATACAGGAGGCAACATGTCCTGTGTATAAATGAAAAAAAAAAACCCACAGGATTGCAATCAGAAGTCCTGGATTCAAATAATTAGTATATATAATACAATTAGTATTAATGATGATGATGGTGATGATGATAAGAGCTAGCATTTATACAGTTCACTTTACATGTCAATTGTCTTGATCCAGCTTATCTGCTACTGGAAATTTGAACAAGTTATTTCATCTCCCCAGCTTCCTCATCCATAAAAAGTGTGGACCAGTGATAAACACAGCTAGGTGGTGTCGTGGGCAGAGTGTTAGATTAGGAGTCAGGAAAACCAGACTTGGAATCTTGTCTCAGAAGCTTACTAGCTGTGTGACCCTGGACAAGTCATTTAGCCTTGTTTCCTCATCTATATAATGGGGATGATAATACCTACCTCACCTGTAGATCAAATGAGAAAATATATGCAATGTACTTTACAAATCTCAAAGTATTATGTAAATGTTATAGATTGGCTTTCAGTGAATAAATTAATTTGACTTTTATAAATACTCAAATTAACCATAAAGGACATATGAAGAAAGCTGCCCTCTGTATCCAGAGAAAGAACTGCTAAATAGAAGCATATATAGAGTAATTTTACATATACATATACACCTATTTGTATCTAATGGTAGCCATCTCTAGGGTGGGAGGGGTAAGGAAAAAAAGAAAAAAAGAAATATACATGTTAATTTTGTTGTACATTGTAAGGAATAGCAAGTTGTACATAGCAGATTTGTAGTTTCACGTGCAATCATCTTTTTCTATTGTACTGTTATGGAAATGCTTGTTTTATTCCATAAATTAAAATAAATAAATAAATAGGATCACAAATTTAGTACTATAAAGGACCTGAGGCGGCCACTGAATCTCCTCATTTGACAGAGGAGGAGGCTAAGGTACAAAGGGCTTACTGGCTTGCCGAGGGTCACACAGCTAGGCAGTGCCTGAGGTAGGATTTGACCCTGGGTCTTCTTGACTCCAAATTCAATGTCCTACCCACTATGTCACATTGCCTTGCATGACTGCTAATCCTTAACCCAGTTCTATTATCCTATAGGACAACTACTCTTTAATATAACATAAAATCACAAATTTGAAGTAGGAAGGGGCCTTAAAAGATCACATCCCTCATTTTATGTCTGAGAAAACTTTCCCAGGTTGTTGAAGTAGATGACTTGCCCAGTGTCACATGGGTGATCAGTGGAAAGGCCAGAGCTTGAATTCAAGGACTCTGACAGCACCAGCATTCTCTCCATTGCACCATGATGTACCCTCCTCCTCACATTTGCTCCAAAAGTCTCCTAAATCTTTGTATTAGTGATACTTTCTCATACTTAAATTCCCAATCAGAATAGAGCAACAGCTGGAAGACACCCCTGCAGTGCTTTGACAGGGATGCTACTTTAGTACCAAACAGCACAAAAAGAGTAAGATATGTTGCTTATCTCCAGGGGGCTTTGAGACCAAGCTTAATAAGACAATCAATATCTTCTCTTGACAACAGCTTAAAAGCCAACATGTGCAAGGAGGCTCGACTATTCTTCTGATGTCCTGGCACAGCCAGAGCTTCAGCTGAAAAGAAAGGGATTGATGTTTACATCCCTCTAATTTTTCATTCCCGTGGTTCCCAAAGTCTGATTTTTTTTCTCCTTCCCTAAACAAAGGGGCAAATGAAAGATTTCACATCCTCAAACCCTAACCTACTAAGACAATCAGTACCTGTTCCCAAAGCTGTAATTGTTGGTATTTAATTGGCCACTTTCACTTTCATCCCCTTTAATTTGAGCAGACACTGTCATACTGCGCTCAAAGAGATTTCCTCACAGTAGCAGAGACCCGGTATACAACCAGGGGAGGGAAAGCACTGGATTTTGTATTCAAGTCTTTTCTTTCCCCAGTCACATTCTTTTCCCCCATAAAAAATAGAACCACTTCACTAAGCTAGCAGAGGGCACTTCAGGACTCGGTCCATCATACAATTGCCCATTTCAAGAAGACTTGGCAGCCTCACCATCTGCAGCCACATTTTGTCACTGAAATAATGTCAATTCCCAAACATTTGACACCATAACTGTGACACTCATTGAAAGGGAAGATGTGTAGCCAAGTATCACCATTAGGTCCTTTGTACTGCTCTTTGGGTTAACCCGAAGAAAGATCGCCTTCTCACATTAATGTCTGAGGGTCCAAATCTAGTAACAGGAATGGGCTACTCATCTGGATCTCATTAAGAAATGAGATGGGAATGTGTCTCTGAGGGATGAAAGGTTTAAATTAAGTGAGAAAATATGCAAAATAGGAGCCTAGAGTCCAGTCTTGAACATTTTCAGCAGCCTGGCTCAGTGGGCCTAGCACAAACGGGAATGGTGAGAGCCAAGAGTTTAATGAAGCTCAAAGGCTGAGACACCATTGTTGGGGCACTGGGTTTCCTACTTTTACCAGTACAAATGACTATAATCTACAAAGTGGACCAGTGTATACATAATGGAATGTGCAAAAAAGGAAAGAAACATATAAATACCAGGCAATAATGGCATATTAAGGAATTTGAATTTTGGAGCCAAAGGCTCTGCAACTTAATGTCAATTAAGCACTCAATCAACAAGTATTTGTTAATCATCTGTGTGTGCCACACTATACTAGGTGCTGGCAAAGGAAAATTAATGAAACGGCCACTGCCCTCAAGGAGTTTACACTCCAAAAAGTGGGAAATGTATACACATATGAGGAAATACAAAGTATATATACACGGTGAACACAAAGTAATTTCAGGATGACACTAATAGCTGGAAGATAGGGTTCAGGAAAGGCTTCATTTGGGAAATGGTAATTGAGCTGAGGTGTGATTCTAAGAGTGATTCTGAGAAATACAAGTGAAGAGGAAGTACATTCTGGGCATAGGGGATAGCCTGTGTAAAGGTCAGGAGGTAGGAGATGAATTGTGGTATACGGAGAGTATTGAGAAGGTCAGTTTGGCTGGGTTGTGGAATGCATGAAGGAGAGTAATGCATAATCAGTTTGGAAAGGTGTTTCAGAGACAGACTGTGAAAGGCTTTAAATGCCAGACAGAGGGGTTGACATATTATCATGGAGGTAACAAGGATCACTTAGAGCTTTTTAAAGGGCCTGGGGGTAGAGGTTACATGGTCAGACGTGTGCTTCTGTAATTATCAATGAAATAATTCTTGTCCTCAAGCAACTGACATTCCAATGGTGGTGGGGACTACATGGTACAAATAGTAAATGCAATGCAATTTTCTAGGAGAGATGTTAGCATTTAGGGGAGATCAGAAAAATTCATGTAAGAAGTGGCACTTGAGTTGGACTTCAAAGGAAACCAGCAATGATTCTAAAACGTGAAAGTGAGGTAGGAGTGTTTCTAGGTAAGGGAAATAGTCTAAGCCACAGCAGAGAAATAGCAGGTGCAGTGTCCTGTGTAAGGAGCAGCAAGAAAGCCTATTTATCTGGACCATAGAATGCTTGGAGGAAAGTAAAAGCAAAATAAAGCTTGAAAGGTAAATTGGAGCCTAGTCGTAAAGGCCTTTAGATACAGACTGAGAAGTCTCTATTTGACTCCTAGAGGGAGTCACTGGTGTGGATGGTGAGATGTAGGGGGTGGGAAGGATTGTCAGACAAGTTCTAATAATATTACTTTGGCGGCCTTGAGGAACATGGATTAGATGGCAGGAAGGCCAATTAAGAAGCTATTGTGATAGTCTAGGCAAGAGGTGATAAGGGATAGAACCAAGATGGCAAGTAGAGAGAAGGGGAATGGATTGCTAAGGTGTTGAACAAGTTAAATTGAAGACTCAACAACTCATTGAGTATGTGGAGTGTGGGAGAGGGAGTGCAAAGCATAACAAGGATGCAAACCATGGGAGACTAGTAATGATTGTCTCCTTGATAGTAATGGGGAAGAATGGCGGTGTCCTTGAGAATAATAAACTCAAGAGATATGGGATTTAGAGAAAGGATTATGAGTTCCATTTTGGTCATGTTGAGTTTTAGAGGCCCATAGAATATCCCTATGTCACTACCAGCTTCAAACATATGAGATTATGGTTTTGTGATCTGTAGTTATACCTCACAAATTCAGACCAGCTGTGGCAGGGGACTGACCAGTCTGAACCAGTGAAAAGTCCGAGTTGTAGAATATTTCTTCTAGCTACATATGTCTTCCATGTGCTTCTATTATTATAGCCTCTCACTGAAATTTCTCAATCCAAGCTGACCTCCTGTTACCTGCTTTTTTTTTTCTGAGAACACCAGACATTTCGGTTCCCCATGTTTTCCTTAATCACAGCCACTACCTGTTGAAAAAGACAGCTGGTATCATGGAAAAATACTGGACTTGTAGGCATATACCTGGGTTTGACTCCCCACTGATTAGTTGTGTGACCCTGGACATCTCCCTTGAAGACCAAATGGTGTGGTGCTTATCAAAAGGGTTTTTAAACTATTTTTTTAAAATACGAAGTATATTCTTTCCGAGGAAAGATAGACTTCTATCAAGTTCAACCACAGTCTCTCTCCCCCCCCTCCCATTCCCTCCCCTCCCCTCTCATCTCCTCCCTTCCCCTCCCCTCCACTTCCCCTCCTCTTCCCTCCCCTCCCCTTTCCTCTCATCTCCTCTCCTTTCCTCTCTCCTCTCCTCCCTCTCCTCCTCTCTCTTCTACTCTCCTCTCCTTCCCTCTCCTCTCCTCTACTCTCTTCTTTTTGTTTAAATGACCTGTAAATTGTTAATGTCTTCAGTTATGTTTAGCTTTTTCTTTCTTTTTTAAAGGCTCAATCTCCTTTAGTCTCTTCTCTTTTTTTAAGTCCTATTTTTTTTTGCAGGAGGATGATTTTTATCAAGTTGCCGCTCATGTTTCCCCTAAATGAGACTCCATTGCTTCCCAGTTAATAAGTATAGATGATAATACAGTCTCTCCCCCCGACACCTTCCCTTTTCATCTCTTCTTTTCTCTCTTCTTCTGTTTTTCGAACTGTTAATAGAATGGGAAAACTAATTAGGAAAATCTATATCCCTTCCTCTTCCTCTTCCTCTTCCCCCACCCCAAATTAATCTTTCTTTTCACTAAGGTCCTGGTGATTCTTTGAATTGACAAAGGACCAAAGTAAGATTCTTCTTTATTAGGATAGGTTATTAGACCCATGATTACATATAGGAGAGATAAAAGGTGCAAATATAAGCATATTCGGAACATATACAAAATGACTATTAGATAGTTTGGCGAGAGAGAACATAAGTAGCTGGAGAGAACTAGAAAAGTTTCATGGAGAAGGTGACATTGTGCTTAATCTGAAGAAAACCAGGATTTTAAAGAGATAGTGATGAGGAAGGAGAACAGTCCAGGCATGGAGGTCACAACAGAGAGGTGCTAAAACATCATGTGTGAGGAAGAGCAAGAGAACAGAATGGACTTCAGAAAAACCTGGAAAGACTTGTATGGTCTGATGCTGAGTGAAGTGAGCAGAACCAGGACAACACTGTACACAGTAACAGCCACATTGTGCAATGACTAATATTGATAGACTTAACCCTTCTCAGCAATGCAAGGATCTAAGGTATCTCCAAAGGCCTCATGATGGAAAATGCTATCCACATCCAAGAAAGAACTATGGAGTTTGAATGCAGATCGAAGCATACTATTTGCTCTTTTTTTTTTTCTGTTGTGTTTTGTTTCCTCTTTCTGGTGGTTCCTCCTATTGGTTCTAATTCTTACCTACAACATCACTAATGTGAAAATATGTTTAATAGGAATATATACGTATAACCTATATCAGATTGTGCACTGTCTTGTGGGGGGAGGTGAGAAGAGAGGGGGAGAAAAATTAAAAACTGAAAAGCTTATGAAAGTGATTGTTGATAATTCAAAATAAATTAATTAAAAATTAAAAAAAAAAAGAATTGATGAGCAGGCAGACTTCAGAAAAACCTGGAAAGACTTGTATGGACTAATGCTGAGTGAAGTAAGCAGAACCAGGAGAATGTTGCACACAGTAACAGCCATGCTGTGTGATGACTACCTTTGATAGACTTTGTCCTTCTCACCAATGCAAGGATCTAAGACATCTCCAAAAGTTTCATGATGGAAAAGATGATGGAGGTGGGGAGGGAGGGGGAGAAAAATGTAAAACTCAAAAGCTTATGGAAGTGATTGTTGATATATCAAAATAAATTAATTTTTTAAAAAAAGAGAACATAATGGCCCACCAGTAGTTTGTCAAATGGAGTAATGCAGGGGTGGGGAACCTACAGCCTGGAGGCCACATGTGGCCCTCTAGGTCCTCAAGTGAGGCCCTTTGAATCCAAACGTCACAGAATGTGTTTGGATTTGGTCAAAGTGCCACACTTGAGGACCTAGAGGACCACATGTGGCCTCGAGGCTGCAGGTTCCCCCCCTGGCGTAATTTGTGAAAGCTGGAAACACAGGAAGAGGCCTGGTTGTGAAGTGCTTTCAATGTCAGAGACATCTATATTTGACCCTAGCAGTAATAGGGAGCCACCATAGTTTACTGAGGAGGGAAATGATGCGGTCAAGATCTACACTTGAGAAAAATCACTGTAGTGGCTGGATCATGCATTGAAATGGTGACAAGCCTGAGGCAGAGAGACCAGAAAGAAAACTGTTCCAATGGTCCTGGTGAAGGGTATGAGGGTCTGAACTAGGGTGATGGCTGTGTGAGTGGGAAGGAGATTGATGTGAAAACTATTATAAGGGACGAATAGGGAGCTTAGTGCATGTGGCACTGGATCTAGAGACAGGAAGCCCTGAGATCGAATCTGACCTCAGATACTTACAAGTTGTTTGATGATTCTGGATGTTACTTGACATCTACCTCAGTTTCCTCATTTACAAAATGTGCATAATAATAGCACCTATCTCCCAGGGTTGCTGTGATAGGAAATGTTTATAAAGTGCTTTGTAAACCTTAAAGTGCTATATAATGCAAAATATTATCATCACAAAGTTAGAAATAATAAAATTTGGCAACTGATTGGCTATGTGAAAAGTTAAGAATGACATTGGCACACACATAGTACCTGATTTATAGAAATTATTGAATAAATGTTTCTTTGTTACTTGTTAATTGAGCATTGTGAATGAAAAAAAAAAACTAGGTTAGGGGTAGGTTAGGGATTGCCAAGGTTGGGGGAGTTTCTGTCCCAATCTAGTTGGGGAGGGTACAACAGGTCCTTCTGGTCTCTTACCAATTTATAAGTTAAAGAAAGTCAAAGAACATTGGGGTGTGGGGTGGCATGGGAGTGGTGAGATCCAATCTGGTTTTTAAAGTGCTGACTTCTGATAGGAAGCACTATGTCATAGTGAATAAAGAGCCAGCCTCAAAATGAGAAAGATCTGGGTTCAAATCCAACCTCTGACACATACTTGGCTTTTTTGACCCTGGAGAAGTCACTTTACTCTGAATTTCCTGGGCAACCCTCTGACTGAATGAAGTTGCTAACCTGCATTAACAAGACTTCCCTCACCTGGGAGGAAATTGTGGATTACATCAATGAAATCACATGTCTAGTCTTTATACCTATGCTTCCTTCCATCTTCCCATCCTACCCCCACCCACCACCCCAGCTTTCTGATATACTGATTTATAGCCAGATATTGTAGTGAATCATGGTGACGAATGAGATCTTACTATAAAGTGGAATTTTATATAACATCTAATGTATGTAATTCATATAACGTGTCTTTCCTTAATTGTTTGATTTATTTCACATTTACAGTACTTTTAGATAACAAGAAAATTGGCCCTGCTCATTTGACACAGCCCTTTTTCATGTGCAAGCCATCTACGCCAAGCACACCCCTGTATGATATGAATGAATCTGCCAATCACTTCAATTCAATACACTTAAAAACAACAGCAAAACCTTATTGATATTGAGTACCTGTGAGATGATGGGAGAGATTCAAAGATTTCTATGTAAGACTCAATTCACATCTTCATAGAGTCTAATAATTAGGCAAGTGGAAGAAAGCATACTTGTGGACAAGAGCTTATGTTTTCATTGACAGAGACAAATCAGCATGTACCCTGCAAATGATAATCTTAGTGGGTTGCCTGGGGCACTTACATAGGAAATGATTTGACCAGAATCACACAGAATATTTCAGAAAAAGAACTTGAACCCTGGTTTTCTTGGCTTTGAAGTTGTCTGGCTATTCACTATATCAGACTGCCCTTATTTGGATGTAGGCTTGTGATGAAAAATAAAGCCTTTGATCTGGTCCCCAACTCCAAGATGATTTACAAATTTGCTGTAAGAATATCACCCAATCCATATATCAATTTATAAGTAATAATTACCACTCTTTTCTAAAGGCAGAACTATAACGGTACATAAAATTTAACTAAAGAGGCATTGACTTTGATGGACCCACATCGCCAGCGGGAAAAAAATAACCTGTTCAGACTTGATGTATAAATAGTAGGAGCTAACCAAAAGGATCACTTTCATCATTCAGTTTGATCTGCTCTTTTCAGGGTCACTAGTTCTGGTTTGGGTTCCTGTCTTAAATTGCTTCTATTTATTTTTCTATTCCTTAATCTTTTCCTTGAGTAGCTCACAGTCCAATTTTCTCCAAATTGTTAGTCTAAACTTTTCCCTTTCTCTTTCAGACCATAATCTCATGAGACTTAAATAATTCTCTTTATTCATGTACAACCGACCCTCAGTTACCTAGGGATGCATTTTCTGGTTTGTGGATTAGCCATCCCTTTTACTTTTCTTTCCTGTTATCTGCCCTATTGCCATTTCACTAATCATTTAGCATCTCCAGAGGTCTAGTAGGTAGAGGGAGGAAAGGAATAAATCAATTCTGTGACTTATTAGCAGCTCTCCTAAATGTTAAGGTTGAAGCCAGCAGCTAAAGTGAGATTTTGGATTGTTTGTCCCCTTCCTTTATCTATGTTATCCTTCCACCAGATTAGCATGGAGAATCAGAAGGGGGCTCAGTTCTAATATCCATTCCAGCATCATCTGGAGGCTTGTTTCAGATCTGTTTCTTTACAGGTAATTCTGTTCTCTATAGATTTATTTGAGTAATTTTCACAAGGTTTGGCTTTTCAAGAACAGTAAGGATATGCATGTGAAGTAAGGATTATTAGGACATTTTACTCACAGAGCTCAAAGAACTTTGCAAACACCTCCATTTTTATAATATTCATTTTGTGGAAGGTGTGTATGAATTAGTATGCTGATGAACAGGAAAATGAGGATACTTTAGGTAACTGAGCTTTTATTAGGAAATGACCTTCTGAATACTACTTTTGTCATCAATACAGAAATCCTCACAATGGCAGGCTGGATTATGTTGTGTTTCATCACTGCCATTAGCCAATGAGCTTACTAAGAGAAACCACTTTTTACCTTTCACCTGATGATTGCAGAAGCTACTTAGATAATTTTCTAACAGACCTGGCCCAGAATTATTCTTTCCTTACAGCTGTGATTCTCTTAACCTAAGATCTCCAAATGTGTTCTTCTCTTTAAACATTTTAATAACTGTATTTTAGTCTAATTGGTTTCTTTATAATCAATATAAAATCTATATAGGCTTGTAAAGGAAATCAATTAGATTGAAATATAGTTATTAAAATACCATTATTTTGAATTTAAAAATATTATTCTGAAAAGGGGTTCCTAGACTAAACCAGATTACCAAAGAGGTCTAGGACACAAAAAGACTCAGAGCCCCTACCTTGGAGGATTCTTTTTGAATCAGCTGTTTCTTAAAAGGGATGCTGAAATTTTCCCTCTAATAACAACAACAAAAAAATAGCTTCTTTTGGATTATGCTGACTGATGGAAGCTGGTTGTAATTTACATAATGTATTAAGGACTTGTATTGTCTCATTTGAGTCTTACGTGCACCTGAGGGCACACACATACATTCCTTCAGGGTAGGTAGGATGGGTATTATTATCCTAGAATTACATATGGGGAAACTAAGAATCAGAGGGGTCATAAGACGTGGCCAGGTTCACTCAGCTAATGTGTCAAAGGCAGGCTTCAAATCCAGTTGCCTGATTTTAACCTAGGCACTCCAGCTGCTATGCCAAAGTGCTTCTGATGCAAAGATATAATTATCTTGGAGGTGACTAGAACTTTGTCCCAGAGTTGAAAAATGTAGAGGCTGTAAAATTTAAAGAGCACAAAAATTTAATATATAAACTCTTAGCAGAGTTGAAGGAAGTGAGGGAAGTAATTAATAGCTCAGAAGTCAACTGAGAAAATGAGAAGACTGAGCTTAACCTCCAGGTGGCTGCAAATCAGAGCATATTTGCTCCCTCCCTTTAGATCCCCATCGCAAAACAAAACAAAACAAAACAGAAACTCATTAAATTTCATCCTCCACCCTCATATTTCCTCTTCCTTGTTTCTTTTCTAGGCTGACCAACCTCCTTCAGGTGATAATAATCCCACCTTCCCTTCCTTGCTGACCAGTTCAAAGAAGACCACTCTCACACAATCTGCTCCCAATAAAGGTCACTTTCCAGGTCTGTTGAAAAAAATGTGTGACCAAGTCTTAAAGTTCAATGCGAATTAGCCTTGAAAGGCCAGTTCCACAAATCATGGAAAGGATGGCAATACCCTCAGCAGTAATAGGAAAGTTTGGAAAAGGGATGATTTTGTGGGGGGAAATAATGAGTTCTACTTTGGATATGTTAAATTTGAGATACCTACCAAATTTCTATTTTTCTGCCCTTGGACATGAATTTGGTAATAATGGCAAGTTAAGACATCTGAAAAATCTCAGTGATTTTGGCAGCTTGCTGCCCAAATTAGTCATTTGGGATGGTGAATTCACAAGAAGACGTCTCACCAAGTGCATCCACACTTGGACTGAATCTCTTGCTATGCCATTTCTAAAGGAGACTGCTTCATTGCCAGTTGGCACAACTTGGTCAAATCTGTCTGTGGTAGGCCTTCACTTTCTTTAAATAGCATAGGCCTTACCACCTGAAAAGATGACTAGAGAGTGGGTGGCTTAGTACAGTATGGGATGGTCACATGCTCTGAGAAAGATTCAGATATGACCATGCAGATCTGATTCACCCAGTTCAATGATGTATTGTAATAAGCCAGCATAGTTATGGACTGTTTAGTTTAGTTTGGTAATATGCCCCGTATTACCCAGACTAAGCCCCCATATACTTTCTTATTTCCTCAATCTGGCATTTTTACATTATTATTTATTTTGATGTATTATATACATATATATATAATATAATATGTATTACTTTTTATATATTAGGTTATATTGACTGATATACTTTTATATATATATACATATATATATATTATATTACTTAATACTTTCTAGCACTTCAAGGAAAGGTTATTAAGTATTGAATACCCTTTGTAATTTCCTTCCCCAAAGGTCTCGGCATATCACATCTCCATTGGCATGGCACAGTTATCAATTTTCCACATTATTGTGACAAGATCAGCTTTTGCATTTTTGATTGTGTTTTGAATACTGTAATTTTAGCAAAATTGCCACTTAGCCTTTGGATCTCCCCAGCTTTGTGAAATTGGTACGTCTTCCTTTTCTTTTTCAGCTAATGGAATCAACTTTTGCCATATCTTCGGTTTTATAGAATCTTCTTTGTAATGTAGCATTCTCATCTTTGTGACACAAATTTGATTAGCACAGTCAATACCATCTACATTTCTTTCTCTCTTTGGAATAGCTGCAATCTTAAGTCTTCCTTGTCTTAAAATCAAATATGATATCTTTCCAGAAGCTTTTTTGGGGAGCAATAGAAAATCTATGCCCTTGGGCAAAAATTTCAGAAAGGGTCCTCTTATCATTTGTTAATTGTGAAATAAACGTATTTTCAAATATCCCATGATGTCAGGACTTCTTGGATGAAAAGGAGTCAGGGGGCAGAGGCTATCTCCCTTGTTCTGACTATAGCTCACATTCTATTGTGTTTTTCTTTATTTCAATTTCCCTGTTAGACTGAGGCCAGGTGTGCAACAATAGGAGTGGATCAGAAAGAGAAGCAGCTAGGGATTGGAAGAGAAAAAAGTAAGAGAGTGACTCTGGGGTGGGTGGCCTGCTGTTTTGCTGCTGCCTCAACTGGTCTGCATGAATTCTTCTTTACGTATTACCTCTTTTTTTTTTTAAGATATCACCTTTTTAATCCCCTTAAAAGTGAACACAGAGATACCTCTCTTAATTGAATTAAAGGCACTTCCAATCTTAGTTTGATTACCATAAGAGACTAAGTCCCTAAGTTTCAGGGAATCTAGCTCCATCCCTGAAATTATCTTTTTTTTTTTAAGGAAGACTAGACTAGGCCTTATTTCAGTCAAATATACTTGTCATGCAATTGTCCCTTAATATTTTGTAATATAATTGAGGAAGCCATATGCTTCCACAATAGGTTTCTTTGATTATTTTCTGGATCCACAATTTTCCTTATAAACTCAAGTCCATGATATTTTACATATTTCTCCTTTCAATATTTTTTCTATGTCTCAAAGCCACTAAGATAATAATTCTTTTATGAGTTTGAATCTCTCAGCTGAGGATGAAACTGGGAGATCAAAAAGATATTAAGAGAAAAAAAACTCTACACTTTGGTTGAAACACACAAAAGTTACTTTGAACCTGATATTTTTTCCCTTTGGTAAGTTAGTTATTTTTTCCTAACTAAAAATATACTTATTTGATTTTTGCCTATACTCCCTTTTGGGAGGCTGGCACTTCAACTAGTTGGATAAAATATAAAAGGACTATCTTTTATACCTTCATTGAAGCCAGAGGTTCTCTAAGTGTAGTCTGGGGAACTGTTGTGGTCTCTAAGACCCTTTCAGGAGGTCTATGAGGTCAAAACTTTTTGCATAACAATACTGAGACACTTCAATTTCTAAAATAATAAACGTTGATAGTTATAGCCCACATAAACAAATGCACTTTTTTGGGGGGGAGTCCTCGATACTTTTTTGAGAGTATAAGGGGATTCTGAGACCAAAAAAGTCTAAAAACTGATGATTTAAATCAAAATAAATCTATAAGCCATGAGAAATTCATGTCACTACTTTTTTCTATAAATATTTTATTTTCAACATTGTTACCTTTCTTTGCTCATAATATTCACTGGAGCTAGAGTATTCTATCTATAGAAGAAAAATGGATGGAGATATGTATCTAGCACTTAACATAATGCCTGGCACATGACAGGCATTTGATAAATGTTTCTTGACTGATTGATTGATTGGTTAAGGAGACCGGCCAGAAGAATGGTGAGAAACCTTGAAACTATCTTATGGAAAAACTGGTCAAAAGCATTGAGGATGTTTATTCTAGAGGAGAGAACTGATGGAGGAAAACATAGAGCCATAATTATTGTGGGATGACTGGGGCATTGTCCCAACATGTCAGATTGACGGTACTAACAATCCTTTGGCGATATAGGAACAATGGACCTTTGTACATATATAGAAAATAAAAGGGGCTAAAATAGGAAGCTACTAGATGGTAGGTTATGATAAATTTCTCCGCCCTCTTAAACAGGTATTTTGTAGTTTCCGTTTCCCCACCCATGAGCAGTATTTCTCTATCTCTCAAGTGACAAAAGTGCTGTTTACTCCAGATTGTGGTACTTTTTTGAATGAAAAATTCCTAGTTATGCCTCTAACTAGAAGGTCTATAGAGTCCCTTCCAGCTCTGAACCAATGTTTCCATGATTCTCTGAAAGTGGTTGTAAGGTCCTTGAAATACCATTATGTGGAAGAAGAATTGTGGTCATTCTGCTTGGCATTATAAAGGCAAATGAAGACAAATGGGCAGAAATTATTAGCAAAATTGATTTCAGCTTAATATAAGAAAGACCTTTCTAATAATTAGAGCTCTCTCCAAAAGGAATGAGCTGTCTCAAATGGTAACAAATTCCCTATTATTTCAAAGTGTTCAAGCAAAGATTGGATGACCCGCTCTCAGAGATGTCATTGAGGAGTTTCCAGGAAAAGACTGGAGTAGATGATCTCTCAGGTGCTTTCCAATTCAGAGTCTACTACATGGACAAAGTTTACAAGCTAAGGTCATGCCTCAGCCTGACCCTCTTGCTTGCTTGCTTTTCATCAGGCCACAAGAACATGGGAAAAGGAATATGTTCTTCTTATGATACATGTGACTCAAGTGTGAATCTTTATTTTAAAATAAATTATTGATATCTTCTTTTACATCGCCTAAACTTTTCCCAGGTTCTCTCCTCCTCTGCCCTCCCAGTAAGCAGCCATCATTCATAACAAAGATTTATTTTGGAGATAAAGAAAAGGAAAAAAAGTAAACAAAGCAATCAATTCATGTATAAAAAAGCCTGATAATTGTGTGATATTCCTCTTGTCTCTGCAAAGAATAGGGGAAGCTGTCTACTTAGATCCCTTCTTTGAGATTGTGCTTCTTTTTTGTAATTCTGTAACACTCACTTTCATTTATTATAGAATTGTAAACTTTCCATTTACACTGTTGCAGCCAATGTGCAAGTTGTTTTCCTGGCTGCCCTTACATCACTTTCATCTGTTCAGTTAAGTCTTTCAATGCTTTTCTATAGTCATCATATCCATCATTTCTTATAACACAGAAATATTCCATTATATTAATACATCACACCATGTTCAGCCATTTCCAATTAGAGGGCGTCTACTTTGTTTCTGGTTCTTTATTGTCACAAAAAGTGTTGCTATGAATATTTTAGCATATATGAGGGTTTTCTTCTTATTGTTGACCCTTGGAATATATACCTAGTGGTGAAAGCTCTAGGTGAAAGTACATAGACATTTTTGTCACTTTATTTGCATAATTCTCAATTGCTTTCCCAAATAATTGCACTGAAGTATGACTCTTTTTGATGTAGCAAATTTAACATGTAAAACCAAACCTCAACAGTGCTGTCTTCTAAAGAGAAGGGGCAGCTCCATGAGCTGCCCTAGGCAGTGAAGCATGGCAAACATTTCATTCTCTTGCCTTGGTAACCTTGGCTCTGAATGGGAAATGCTACCAGAAGTCAGCAGTGATCTTTTCACAGCTGGGGCTATACTGAGAAAGAGGAGGCAGACTGCTGGGGGTGGTGACAGTGAGCCAATGACAGCCGGCAGGACAGGTGTTAGGTGAGCTTCTAGGGGAGAAGGCTGAGATCACAGAATCAATGAAACAGAACAGATACCAGACATCTAATCAGATATATGCAGGAGATGGGTGTTTGATAAAATTATAGAGAACAAAAAGTAGGGAAGGAATTTTTTATTTAACAAATGTACTTGGGAAACCTGTTTAGCAGTATGGTGGGAAGTGAATTTTGGATCCACATATCACACCACATGCCATAGTGTATTCCAGCTGAATGATAGAAACAAACAAAAAGCCTGTTTGAAAAAACTATAAAATAAAGAACTAGAAAGTAGCTCTGACAATATAGTGTTTGATACTTAAGAAGACCTGTGATCTTGTTGATGGAATATTCAATCTGATGATACAAATCACAGCCCATCTAACATTTCTTAGCCAATGTAATTCTTGTTGATGTCTCCCTGAAAGGATCAGCCAAACATACTAGAGGCCTTTTCTGAATTAAAAAAAAAATCTACAGGTACCAGTGCATGCGATATGATATTTCTCACTTTTACAGTATAACCAGCCTACCTCATCTTTTCTGATCATACATTTCCTGAATACTAAGTGGAAGAATGTGGTGGTGGTGGTGGTGGTGACGGTGGTGGTGAGGGGAGTAGAGATTCAATCTGGGATCCAGGAAGACATGGGTTCAAAGTGTACCTTTACCACATAGACATCCCAGCATCCCAGAATCTTTCTAGGCAAGTTCCTGATCTACGTAGTAGAGTGAGATTCCCACATTGATACCACAAAGAAATATGTGTTATGGGGTATTCCAATGCCCCCACAATATAACACTTGTATGTGTTATATATTGAGTCTAAATATAAAGTGAGCTAGAGTAAACACCCATATTGTATAGAACTTGCAACCTCCTGCTTCTGTGGTTCATCTTTTGTACTCAAATAGCAACAAAATCACATCACGATATTGGGGTCAAAGCGCAATATATTCGAGTGTGGCTGATCAGACCAATACGAGCTCTGAAAGCTCTACCACAGGTTAAGTACAACTAGTCCATTTGAACATTGAAGTTGGGGAAGTCTCTAGATTTTCATAGCTCACATTTCTTTTGAGGTACTGTGATTCTGCTTTGTTCATAGAGCACAATGCCTTCTTTTTTTAAGCTAAAAATTTTTTGTATATATACACACACATATGTGTGTGTATATATATACATATATATGTGCATATATGTGTGTGTATGTATATATATATGTATATATATGTATATATATGTATACATATATATATATATATATACACACATATATATGTAGTACATATTTGGAGGCAATCAGGATTAAGTGACTTGCCTAGGGTCATATAGCTATTAAAATGTCAGAGGCTGGATTTGCACTCAGGTGCTCCTTACTCAGAGGCCTGTGCTCTATCCACTGTACCATGCTGGGCATTCCTGTGCCAGTGCTTCTCATGCCTCATAATTTATACCAAAATTCTTCAGAGAGACCTTGAGAGTGTCCTCGTTTCACTTCTTCTGTCCTTCATGTGAGCGCTACTTCCTACTTAGGCATGTGAAATGCTGCACTTCTCTCTAGGTTTTGGTTTACTCCTCCAACCTGCTCACATTTTGAGTCTAAGTTCCCAGAAATCAGCCACCACCACAGATTTGGTTCCAGCTAGGAAAGTTTTTTTCTCTTCTCTACTGGAACCAAGCCTTTACAGATGTAGCAATTGATTATAATCCTTAAAGGGCTGAACGCACATAAGGGCATGTAGAAAGTATTAACTTTTAAAGTGATCATTTAAGCCAGACAATGTCTGAGCTCTTCAAACTGGCTATTTCTGGCCTAGCCCAACCATTTCATGCATCTTACCAGGAGGCTACACTGTCCAATCAAAATGGAGCTTGCTGCCATATCACATCAACAAGAAAGGCATTGAAATTTTTTGTCCAACAGCAGCATGGGCTTCAGCTATTCAGAGTGATCAGCTGATTTATCTAATATTACAACTCCACATATGCCTACTGACATTAGCTCTTATAGATACCAATATCTTTCTCTCTCTCTTTTTTTTTTAGGCAATTGGGGTTAAGTGACTTGCCCAGGGTCACACAGCTAGTAAGTGTCAAGTGTTTCGTTTGAGACTGGATTTGAACTCAGGTCCTGACTTCAGGGTTGGTGCTCTATTTACTGTGTGATCTAGCTGCCTCCAGATAACAGTATCTTACAGATAGCATGGCCCTGTGAAAAGACCACTAGCTCTGAAATCAGAAGAACTAAATCGAAATCCTCTACTTTCTACTGTGGTGACCTTGGGGGGAAATAAAAATCCCTTAACCTCCATGGTCCTCAATTTCATGTATAAAATGACGTGATTAGATTAGATGGCTTCTGGAACTACTCCCAGTACTTGACCTGTGATCTTATGAATATCTCCAAACAAATTTACAGTGGAAAACAATCATGTGCCTTTAAGCAGGGCTGCAATCTTTCTGCACCAGAGCCTCCTCATCTGTAGAATGAGATTGGGCTAGATAGATGACTTTGAAATGCTCTTCCTATTGAAGTGAATTCAATCAACATTTATTACACATCTGTTACATACAAGGCACTGTATTAGGTTCTGGGAGTACAAAAACAAAATAGCCCTGTCCTCAAGAAGCTTACACTTAGATTTGTATAGCTCTAGAAGTTTTTTGATGTGGAGAGCCTGTGAATACAATGTCAGTGCTGTTCAGTTCATTGTGGGTTCTTCTTTAAATCCTTCTCTCTGTGAAATCCGCCTTTTTACAGCCTTCTCTGGTATGCATTCCTAGTTGCTGCAGGTGTCATCTTGTTTTGAATTCCTGTACTGAACAGAGTCCTAGAGATTCTGGTGTCCTCTTTGGCGTGTCATATAAATACAACTTGCTGTAGTAGCTTACATTTTCTTGGGCTAACTTCCAGAACTCCTTCCTCCACTCATGCATGATTATACATGCATGTTCTTTTCCTTGGTTACATATTCCCTCCTCCATTTTTTCTAATTATAAACCTGTCTGGTTGGATAAATTGAGACCGCATATTAATAATTACTTAATCAAGTATTACAGCCAATAACAGCTTGCTATAGGATTGCTTTGATTAAAAGGAAAATTAACACTCGCTACTTTGATTAGGATTATAATCATCAATTACTTCTATATCACTACTGCCTTTTTTGGAATTAATAGTTGTGTCATGTCTATGGCATTCAAGAGATGTCCATTCAATAAATGCAATCCAGTTAAGGTGGTTTGAACCCCTACTCTGTACATACAGTCAGCTGTACTAGTCCTTGAGAGAGATATTTAGATGAATGGGAAATTGTCCTTGTCCTACAGGATCTTGTAAAGGAAATGTACATAAATCACTAAAATACTACTTAGAGGGGCAGCTAGGTGGTGCAGTGGATAGAGCACCGGCCCTGAAGTCAGAAGGACCTGAGTTCAAATCTGGCCTCAGACCAAATACTTCACACTTACTCACTGTGTGACCCTGGGGAAGTCACTTAACCACAATTGCCTAAAATAAATAAATAAAATAATATAAGAATAAAATACCACTTAGAATATGATAATTTTAAAAAAAGATGCATAAAGTTCTGTGAGAGTCTAATGGAAAGGGACAGGTTCTGATGGATAATTATAGGAAGGTAAATGTTGGCTCACCATAAGGAAAAGCTATCTGAAAATGTGGAGAACTGAGTTTCTTCTTACTGGAGAAGTTCAAACATAGACCATATAACCAACAGTTTCAGATATCATAGAAGAAATACCTGCTTCTGTTAGGGAATTAGACAAAATGATTGCAATGTCCTTTCCCATTCTGAGTGTACATTATTCTGTTTCTAGCAGGGGGGCATCTGAAGAGACCTCACATAATATTGGCTCTTGTACTAAGGTGGTGGTCAAAGAATGACCTCTCTGTGCAGGAAAATGTTCTGTTACCGCAGTTTCAACTATCATCTCTATGCTGATGACCTCCAAATTCATATCATTAGTCCCTAATCTTTGGTCTGGACACAATATCCAAATACCACCTGAATATTCTACTTAGATGTCTAAAAAGCATTTTAGATGCAAGTAGGAAGCTGAAAACATTATATTTGCCCCCAAACTCACCCTAATGGCACCACCATTAGGTGGTACCACTAGTCTCCCAGGATCCTAGGTTACAAACTTTGGATTTATTCTGATTTTCTCCCTCTCTTTGCCCTCCCAGATCTATCTTATGAGCCTTCCTCAGAAATATACCTCCAATGCTTCCCATCCTTCTGATTTTTGAATTGAATTGAATAAATGTGATCCTATATTATTGTCTATTTTTTTTCCAAAACGGCTATGAGACAGATGGAACTCTGCAATAAAAACTACCCTTACCAGTCTATTGATTCCGACCGAGAAATCTACAGCTCTGAGCAACGGCTAAAGGACAGGTGGAAAGTGCATTTCCAATACTCCCACAAATTCATGGAATTACTTGGCCTTAGTGAAAATAGGGGCAAGGAATAATGTTATTATTGTAAATGTTTGAATTCCAACACTGTTAGGATCCCAGCGTGCTTCTGGTCAAGGTCTCCTATTTTGTCTGCTTCAGGAAAGAATAAAAGCCTCTCAATTTATGAGGCTCGGGAAGCAGACTGACTGATACCAAACCCTTCATATGTCTTAAAACAGTTGTTTTAAAGACAGAATTTTCTTAATATTCTACAGTAGAGGCTATTGCAGGCTATACTATTAGAATATGTATTATACTATACTGTATTTTATATATATATATACTAATTAGTAATAAACAACCTAAACATCTACATAGGGAGACAGAGCTTCCAAGGATTCCTAAGTGTAAAGGCTTTTAGTCTCTCTTGTTATTCCTTTTAAAATACTTTTTAAAAATACATTTAAAAGAATCATATTTATCCCCAGATTGTGTCACCTTGGACAGCAATAACATATGCAATAAATGATCAGGTCATCATGAAAATGATATTTTATTGCTGTTAAAGTACTTTGGCCTAATCTTAGCCTAAATCACTTCAGTATGCAAGCTATGGAATCCAATAGGCCCTGGAGGATAGTAACATGGAACCACAGGCCCCTTCTTGCACATGCCAATCACCTTCTGACTATTCCCATTTGGCTTTACCCACAACAAAGCCTTTCAAAAACTTTTGTCAAGGCATTTCCTTGTCCAGAAGTCCTACATAGGTCCAACCTTCCTGTCCATTGAACTTCCTTTTTAGACATTATGTTTACTTTTCTTTATATTTTCTCATTCGGGTTAGAGACTGAATCACAGAATCCATTTAACCTTATTTGCTTCTCAAAATTCAGCAAATACAGATTGTATTTTATTTGTTTTAAATCAATCATTAGGCCACGGAATACATGATCAGTCTCCATCTGTGATTCTCAGTTTGATGATCACACACAAAATAACAAACACCCTCTTTAAAAGCAAAAATTCTGGTATGTGCATCTGGTAGTTAAAAGACTTATGCCCTCCTCCCAGTTTAAGGTTCATGATTTCTAGTTGTTGAAAATAAGAAAAGGATATAGAATTTCTGTGTTTTAATAAATGAGTGTTCTATATTTTATTCCACCATAGCAATTTGTGACATTTCAAAAGGGTTCAGTTAGTATGCAGAGCTAAGAGAAATAAGCCTTTCTCTTAACCATTACCACCATTTGAAGTTCAGAGTGATTTGCCATTTTGAATGGACTTGTTTTAGAAAAATAAATAAGTAAAATAGTACTACCACTTCAATTTTGACTTATGAGTACTGAAGAGTCTCAGATCTAGAGCTGGAGAGACCTCAGAAGTCAGTTGTTCCAGGCCCTAAACTTTTACAGATGAGAAAACTGAGGTTCTTGGCCAAGGTTACACAAATAATAAATGACAGACTCAGGATTTCAACCCAGATCTTTTCAGTGTATCATACTGCTTCAATACTATTATTAGGGGTTATCTTAATCTATAACATAAAGGGCTTGAGTCTGGTGGGAGAGTATATTATTATATATGGATATACACATGTATATCCATATATATAAATATGCATCTACACATGTATATGTCTAACATATGTATCTATATATATAAATATGCATTTACATATGTATATATGCCTAATCGTATGTATGTTTATATAGATATCTATATCTATAGCTATATCTATGTATCTATTTAGGTGGATGGTGGTGTCGGCATGTAAACGTTAATGATGAAAGAGACTCTGGAAGCTTAGCAAGTAACTAATAACCAAAAAAAGGTCAAACAGCTGGTAGAGTGCAGGGATGGGACCTGCAGTCCTCACATGTGGCCCTTTGAGTGATTCTAAACCTTACAGAACAAATCCTTTTATTCTTCTGTGAAGTTTGGATTCTATCAAAAGGCTGCACCTGAGGACCTAGAGGGCCACATGTAGCCTTAAGGCAGCAGGTTCCCCACCCCTGCTGAACTAAGGGATGGAAACAGGCACTGGGCATTCTGTGCCCAGAAGGTAAAAGAAAGGACTGGATCATTCTCCCATTCAGAGAGCTCTGGGAAAGATGACTTAGTTTCCATTCCAATGACCTTTTCTGAAGTGATACTTTTGGTTGTGCTAATTATCTCCTTAGACCTCCCTGAAGGCTGGAACCATAAATTTCCATAAAAACAGTAACATGCTTATGAAAAGTTCTCAAGCTGATTGGGATAGTGCTGAGAGATCTTCTTTATTTATGCAACAAATCTCACAAGGTATGTCCTTCCGTTTATGTAGCTGGGGCAACAAGTTTTCCTGTACTAGTGATTGGTGTGTCTTAGATGGTATGCCTTAAAGCTAAAAGGAAGTACTCTTCGGAAGCTTTTCGCAAATCAATCGCTTAAGTGGTGGTGGTATATTGGAACCTAATAAATAAATGAAGGCAAATGAGATTTAATTGGGAACAGTTTTTTAAAAGTGTATCATTTTTTGGTGTGTGTGTGTAGGAAACCTTTAATCTCAGGCTTCTATGCTGGCCATGCTTGGAGGATTCACTTTGCTCTAATGGATTGCATCAACTCATGAATAAGATTCAAAAGTAGTTTTACCATGACACACCAGATACAAACCATTCTTGGCAAGAAGTGGAATAGCCATAGTGAATCTCATGGATGCTGTAAGATTCAGGTAGGGAAACTACCATCAGCCCACTCAGGATTTGGCCAGAAGACTACGGCTAGCACATCTCCCCCCACCCTATGCAAAGTGGACCATGTGGCAATTTATAACTAAAAGGAAGGAAGGAAACATGCATTTAAGAACCTACTATGTGCTAGGCATTATGCTGAATACTTTATAAATACTATTTCATCTGATCCTTGCAACAACTCTGGGAGGTGAATGCTATCATTATCCCCATATTACAGCTGGGAAATTTGAGGCACACAGAGGTTAAGTGACTTGCCAGGCTAGTAAATGTCTAAAGCGGGATAAGTCTTTCTGACTCCAGGCCCAGCCCTGTATTCACTGGCCTACCTAGCTGCCTACAAGAAGCAATGGGTTACATTAGTTGAGGTATCATAGCTTTTACAGGATTTTTCATGATAAGGTATTTGTACAAGCTCAAAAGTATTGTGCAAAAAATCCAGACCAATTCAACATTTATTAAGTACCTACTGTGTTCAAGGTACAGTGCTCGGTACTGGAGATACAAAGACAAGATGATGAGGTGTGATCAGAGATCTAGAGCTGAAAGGCAATTAACAATAGTCTCTGCTCTCAAGGAAATTATGTTTTACTAGAAAGAAGAATGCCATCCATCTCTAGTCATAACAGAATGTCTTGGGAGACATCGTCTGATTTTGTATAACTAGGTGAAGGGCCAATAAACAGGAATGACTATAATGGTTGATCTTTACATACTGCTTTATGCTCATAAAGGACTTTATATGCATTGTCTCATTTGAACATCAGAACTGTCATAATATATATATGCATATATATATAGTCATATTTACATAGCTATATATAATTCTATAATACTATATATAGTCTCTCTCTGTCCCTCTGTCTTTGTTTCTCCCTTTCTTTCCCCCACCCTCTCTCTCTCTCTCTCGTTGTTGTTCATGTCTGACTCTTTGTGATCCCATTTGGGGTTTTCCTGGCAGAGATATTGGAATGGTTTGCCATTTCCTTTTCCACTTCATTTTATAGGTGAGAAAACTGAGGCAAACAGGGGTAAGTGACTTGCCCAGAGTCACACAGCTAGTAAGTGTCTGAGGCCAGATTTAAACTCATAAATAGCAATCTTCCTGACTCCAGGCATTCTATCCACTGTGCCACAGAGCTGCATATCTATATCTATCTCTATAGATAGATATGTATAGAAAGATAGATATGTATCTATATAGATCTATATCTATCTATATCGATCTATACAGATCTATATAGATACAGATATAGATATATAGGTATAGATTATATATATATATAGTCTCATTTGAATCTCAGAACTATTAAATTAGGTAGTATATTATTTAACCCCATTTTATAGATGAGAAAACTGAGGCACATAGAAACTATATAATTTGCCTAGTATAAAAAGGCTAATAAATTGCAGAGTCAAAGCTTAAACCAAAAAGGTAGTAATGTTTTATTGATTAAAATTTAATTAAGTCATATCTAAGAGTAATAGCTAATACATTTTATAATATTACCAGTCACACACATTTAAAGGGCAGGTGTTGTGTTAAGAGACTGAGCCAGAATGAAATGGGGTTGTTTCAACCTCTATATCCCAAGAGAAATGTTATGGAAGCAAGGCATTGATAGAGCCAATAGATGACAAGATTTCTTGTTCCATTCTCTGGAAAATATGATGATAAGAAACAGATTTCAGCTGTTCTTAAAATTTTTCCGTCTACCGGACAACAAGACTGCCAAGAAATGTGGATATTCAGGATGTGACACACAAGCACTCCTTTTACCTCCATCATATCCAGAATAGTCATCATGGTTTCTTGATACAGTTGCAGGAAATCTGTCAGCAAAGAAATCTTTTAACAGACAGCTGTGTTCTAGAGAAGATGCAGTGAGTGATTGAGGGATTCTTCAGTGGTATAGCTCAAATGATTGCATTAGCATTCAGAATCGGATGACATCAATAAATCCAGTTTCACAGTTAAAGAAACTGAAGGTCAGACAAATTAGGGGAAAAGTTAGCTGATACCTACTATTGTACTCTACAAGTCTAGTGGGTTTGCAGACTTCTCAGACCAAATGGATCTGAAACTATCAGTGAGAGCATATATGTCTGTCTGTCTGTCTGTCTCTACCTGAGGCACTGAGAGTGACTTGTCTGCTAGTCAGAGACAGTATTTGAACATGGGTCTTCCTGATTCCAAAGCTGGCCCTCTATCAAACCTGCTACTCAGCTAAAATGATTATTTATTGATTAAGTAGATATGATAAGGAAGAATCATTAGGTTAGAGTGAACTTGATTTTTGTTTTTTTATGAATACCTAAGAATTGTAAGATTATTGGCACAATTGTAAAATTCTCATCTGGACTAGTTGTTCAATTTGGTGGCAGAGTTTGATTTATATTTTACTATGGCAATTGGGGCAATTGCTGGGTAGATTTTCTAATAAAGAGATCATGTTTTTAATTCATGGATGGACTGCAGAATTAGCCCTCTATACAAAAACCCCAAACCCACAAAAACACTTAACTTTTTTTGCAGTATATCTTAGGATTCTAGAGAATGTTTGTTCTTTCTACATCAATTTTGGGCATGATGACCACGTGATGAATGTGGATTGTGTTTGCAACAGATGGCGAGGCCAAATATATGTGATGGGTTCAAGAATCACTTATGTAAAACATTCTCTGGTTTATGTGATTCTGTGCTCTTATAGCCAAACATATGTTAGAAGAAATTGAAATATAAATGCAGATTCCAAAGCACAAAATTAAAACAAAATAATAACAATAACACTGGGGGGAGACATTCTTTTTGAGCCCTAGGGGACAATAGGTGTTTAAAGATGTCTCCAAATGTTGTTAGCGGTTATTTGCAAGTAATATTTACTCTGTGTGAGACTTAGGAGAAAAAGTTAATGATTTTGAATTTCAGTCTCAAGGAATCTGAAACAAAGAGGTAGAATTTTTTTTTCCGCTTCAAAGGTTCATTTAAAATCCTTAGGATGACAGAAGTGAGCTATATTTGGAGAAGGTAGTTTTATTTGGAGAGCCACATTTTTCTTTACATGCTTCATTGGTTAACAAGAAACACTAAAGTGGAAGGACTGTATGTGAAGTGTTGTTTTGCTCATGCTTTCCCAGAATCCATTTAATTTACAGCAATACTCTGATTCTACTAAGTGATGTAAGCCAGGAATGGACATCTCCTTTTACTTGATTTTAAGAATAGCCCTGTTGATATAGCTGCTAGCTCCTTAATTTTTGATATAGTTCTTGGGCTATTTCCTGTTTACATTCTTCTCTTTTGAAAGTGACTAACAAGAGACATTGATTTCCATCTCTCCAAATTATTCTTTTCCTTTAAATTTTTTCCTTAGACTTTTTTTTTTTTAAATAGAAGAGGCAGAATAGCATGGTGAAAAGAACACTGGCTAAAGTATTAGAAACCTGGACTCTAATTTATCTGTGTGACCTTCATCAAATCGTCAAACCTCTCTGGACTTCAACGTCCTTATCTGTAAATTAAGGATGTGGCAACAACAACAAAAAAATGAGGATAATAAGATCTGCTCATCTTACCTTATAGGTTAGTCAGTCACTCAGTCAGTACTTATGTTATTTGTTATTATTCATTCATGTCTTACTCTTTGTGATCCCAGTTGGGGTTTTCTTGGAGGGATTTGCCATTTCCTTCTCCAGCTCATTTTACAGATGAGGAAACAGAGACAGTCAGGATTAATGACTTGCTCAGGGTCACATAACTAGTAAGTGTCTGAGGCCAGATTTGAACTCAGGAAGTCTTTCTGACTCCAGGGCCATGCTCTATCCACTGCACCATCTAGCTGCTACTTATGTTATATTATAATAAGCATTTGTTATGTGCCAAGTACTCTGATAAATGCTGGTAAGATAGATAGACAGGTAGATAGATGGATAGATAGATAGATAGATAGATAGATAGATAGATAGATAGATGCAGAAACAAGTATATACTAGATATAGACAAGATACATAATAATTATAGCTAGCATTTATATTATGCTTTAAGGTTTGCAAAATACTTTGTAGGGATTAACTCATTTTATCCTTACAACAATCCTGTGAGGTAGGTGCTATTATTATTGTCCCCATTTTATAGATGAGACAACTGAGGCTGAAAAAGATTAAATGATTTTCCCTGGTCACATAGGTAGGGAGAGTCTGAAGCTGGATTTTAATTCAGGTCTTCCTGAGTCCAATTCCTGCATTGTCTACACTGCACCACCTAGTTTCCTGCAAATAGTAGTGAACA
The DNA here is from genome assembly GCF_003287225.1 of Phascolarctos cinereus. Lineage (NCBI taxonomy): Eukaryota > Metazoa > Chordata > Mammalia > Diprotodontia > Phascolarctidae > Phascolarctos > Phascolarctos cinereus. The sequence goes on from NW_027555514.1 coordinate 250,272,299, forward strand.
GAGTAGATGGAAGATAATCTCAGAGGAGAAGGCCCTGGCAACTGTTGGGATCAGGAAGGACCTTCGGAAGAAGGTGGGATTCAATCATGAAGAAGGCCAAAAAAGCTAAGTGGCAGAGATGGGGGAGGGATAGCATTGTAGGGAAGGGTCATACGCCTTAAAGGATATGGAGATAGAGGTGAAGTGTGATGGAAGGAGAGTAGCAAGTGGACCCATGTAGCTGGATTGTAGGTTGTTTGGAGGGGAATTAAACATACTGGAAGGGTAGGAAGGGCCCAAATTAAGAGGAGCTTTAAAGTCAAAAAGAGAACTTCCTATTTGCCACGGAGTTTATCGAGCAGGAGGATAACATGATAAGAACTAGGTTTGAGGAAAATCATTTTGGCTGCTAAGTGGTGTGGATGGATTGAAGAGGGAAACACTGGAGGCAAGGACACCAATGAGGAAGTTATTGTGCTAGTCCAAATGAGTGGTGATAAGGGCCTGAACTAAAACGGTGGCTGTGTGAATGGAGAGAAGGAGAGGAGTAAGGGGGATGTTGTGATGATAGGATAAGATTTAGCAATAGATTTGGATATGTGGGGAGGAGGTGGGGAAGGAGAGTGAGGAGTCAAGCATGACACTGGTGTTGCAAACCTGGAGGCTCAGAAAAGTTACTTCCTTCAAAGTTTGTCAATAATCTAATTTCCAAGAGCAGTGGATTTTTTTTTCAGTCTTCATTTCCCCTGACCTCTCTTTTACATTGTCTCGGTTGACTAAATCCCTTATCTTCTCACCCACTTTGAAAATCTTCTATCCTTTGACTTCCTTTCCATTACAATCTTCTGGTTCTCTTACCTTCTTTAACTGCTTGGTCTCCTTCACTGGTTTTTCTTCTTCAACCTGATCATTAAATGTAGGTGTCTCCCAAAGTCTCTTCTTAATCTTCTCATCTCTTCCTTCCTTCTTTCTTTTAGCAATATCAATGCCTTGATTCTAACTGTCCCTTCTATGGAGAAGGCTTATATATTTTTGTTGTACAGTTGTTTTCAGTGGTATCCAACTCTTTGTAACCTCATTTGGGGTTTTCTTGGTAGAGATACTGGAGGGGTTTTCTATTTCCTTCTCCAGCTCATTTTACAGATGAGGAAACCAAGGCAGTCAGGGTTAAGTGACTTGCCTAGGCTCACATAGCTATTAAGTGTCCAATGCCAAATTTGAACTCAGTAAGATGAGTCTTCCTAGCTCCAGGCCTGTCATGTTTCATGTTATCTACTGCACCACCTAGCTGCTCACATATTTTCAGCTCTCCCAAACTCCCGGCCAGTGTTTTCAACAGTCTCCAAAATTTTATCTCTTGGATGGTACAATAGTCTTTCACATTCATCAGGTTAAACAAAAAAAGCAAAAAGCAAATTCAACAGGTTCAAAATCCATTTATTTACTTTTTTTGTCTCTGACAATCTATCTCTTCCATCTTATCCTACTGTCTTTAATACTTAAAGAAGGTTTGGAGAAAGATAATCAGAGCACAAGATCATAGATTTAGAGCAGGAACGGACCTTAGAGGCTAAGTATAATTCCTTTATTTTATGGATGGGGAAACTGAGGCCCAGAGGGGTTTGATTACTTGCCCACGCAGCAATCAAGTATCTGAGGAAGGGTTTTTATCTCAGTCCATCACTTACTTCAAATCAATCACTCTATCAACTATATCATGCAGTATCATCTTTCCTTCAAAATCTGTTCCTTCTTCTGACTTCCCAATTTATGTTAATTATATTACTATTCCCCAAGTCACTTAGGTGAAAAATCTAGTATTTTTCTTTCACTTCTCTTGCTTCTTCGTGTCCAATTAGCCACCAAACTGTCATTCTAGCTCTGAAATACATCTTATATTTGTTCCCTTCTCTTCATTCCCACTTTGCCACCTAATATTTTGATTTTTGTACTTAATTGGGGGTTTTAATTTGTTGATTTTCCTTTTTTTTATTGGCATGCCCAATTTGTTGATCTGGTTTTCCTCTTTTATTGATGAAGGTGTTTAGAGATAGAATTTTTTCCCCCAAGGATTGCTTTGGCTACATGCCCCAAATTTTGGTATATGGTCTCACCATTGTTATCATTAATGAAATTCATTGTTTCTATAATTTAATATTTGACCAAACCCATTTTTTAGAATTAGTCTATTTAATATCCAATTTGTTTTAAAAGTTTCTTCTTTTAATCTTCTCTTCATTTCTTTTAAACTTTTGGGAATAATTTTCATTGCATTTGGTCTGTAAAAGACATTTCTGTATTTTTTTTTCATTTGTTTGTAAGCTTCTTATGCCCTAATACTTGGTCAATTTTTGTGTTATGCACAGCTGAGAAATACATATTCTCTTTTACATTTCTATTCAATAATATCTCAATGTTAATCATATATAACTGTTCTGAGATTCTATTCAGGTCCTTAATTTCATTGTTGCTTATTTTGGGGGGAGCTAGATTTATCTAGGTCTGAGAGGGGGTAAACTGAGGGCCCTCGCTATTATAGTTTTACTGTCTAGTGTTTCCTGTAATGTATTTAACTTTTACTTTAAGTATATAGATACTGTGTCATTTGCCACATATATGTTTGGTATTGATATTAATTCATTGTATATGGCACATTTCAGCAAAATACAGCTTTCCTGTTTTTTTCTTGTAAGTCTATTTTTGCTGTTGCTTTTTAAAGAACTCTTGATTGTTACTCCTGTATTTTTTTTTACTTTTACTGAAGCATAATAGTTTTTGATCTAGCTCCTTATTTTAACTATGCACATTTTTTGGTTTCAAGTGTGTTTCTTGTAAACAACATATTGTTGGATTCTGCTTTCAGATTGATTCTGTCATCCTCTTCCATTTTATGTATGAGTTCATCCCATTCATATTTGCAGTTACGATATGCTTCTCTTATTTGTTTCCTGCCCTCTCTTTATGTAAAAATATAAGAGAGACAGAGACAGAGACAGAGACAGAGACAGAGAGACAGAGAGACAGAGAGACAATAGTGAGAGAGACAGAGTGAGCACAACACCAGTGCTCAAGGTTTGGTGTAATCTGTTTCTGTTCCCTTGTCCCTCTTCTCTTTCCATTACTCAGAATCCAGTAACAGGATCCTATTGTTTTTTTTTTCTTTTAAGACCCTCTTTGAAATCCACCCTCCTTGATTTGTTTTTTTTTAAAGACTAACCATCCCTTAATCTACCTTCCCTCTTATTCTCTTTTTCTTCCTGTTTCCCAATTGAATGAAATGTATTTCTATACCCAAGTCTTTGTACGTGTGTTCTTTGTTTCTTTGATCAGTTCAGATGAGAGGGAGGTTCAAATGTTACTCGCTTCCACCATCCCTCCCTCTTTGTTTGGTATTTATTTTTGCTTGGGCACCTTGATTATATGAGGCATTAAGTTCCTCTATTCCTCCTACCTTTCCTTTATTTAAAAAAAATTATCAAATGATAAAAACACAATATAACCACATTCATGCCCTGAATTTATTTGACTCCCTCTATGACCTCAGGTGACATTAAAATTCTGAAGGGACACTTGAATCATTCCTTCCACACACACCCCAACCCCTCTGAAGACAAACACTGTATATTTTAAAAATCTTTTCTGGTTGTTCACTTGCATTTACCTTTTTAAGTTTCTCTTGACTCTTGTGTTTGTATTTCAAAGTTTCTGTACAGCTTTTTTTTTTTAGTCAGAATTACTTGGAAATCTTCTATTTCATTAAAGGTCCATTTCCCTCCTGTAGAATTATACTCAATTTTTATAGGGAAGTTATGTGTTGGAAGTTTCTATCTTTTAGAACAAAATCTTATAGAATACTTAATTCTAAGCTCTCCACCCTGGGTAATGGGGGAAGTTAAATCTTGTATGATCTTGCTCTTCAGTCTTTGAATTCTTTCTTCCTAGCTGTTTGTAGCATTTTTTCTTTGACCTGGAAGCTCTAGATTTCAGCTTTAATATTGCTGAGGCTTTTCATTTGGTGCTTCTTTTCAGGAGTTGAACAGTGAATACTTTCTGTTTCTATTTTGTTCTCTGTTCCTAAGAAATCTGAGCATTTTTCTTTCATGATGTCTTAGAACAGAATATCCAGACTTTTTTTATTTTGTCCTGACTTTCAAAGAATCTAATGATTTTTAAATTTTCTCTCCTTGATCTGCTTACCAGGTCAGGTTTTTTTTCTACAAAATACTTTAGATATTCTTATATATTTTTTCAATCTTTTGATTTTGTTTTAGTATTCCTTGTTGTCTCATGGTGTCATTAGTTTCTGTTGGATCAATTCTAACTTTCAGAGAGTTTTTTTCCCCTTGGATAAGGTTTTATATTTCTTGTTCTAAGCTGTTAATTTTCTTTCCAAATCTGTCTCCCATAACTCTCATTTCTTTTCTCATTTTCTCACTCTAGCACTTTCATTTGGTTTTTAAAACCATTTTTAGCTCTTGAATAACAAAAAGAACAGCAGTAGCAGCAGCAGCAGCAGCAGCAGCAAGAAAACAATTCCTACCTTATTTCTTCTAGGAATACTGATTTAACTTGTACCCAAAATGTATTTTTCATTGAGACTTTGCTTAAAGATCTTTTGGAGTTATACTTTTCTTTTCTAATTCTGTCTTGAGCATGCCTATCTTATCACTATACTAGCTCTTTATGGCAATATTCATTGTTGTTGTTGTTTGTTTACTTATTTTTCTTGTCAGCTTCCTGACTTCAGACTTTAAATTAGGGCTGGGTTCTGTGAACTTCTGGGGACAATGCCTGGGCTGTGATTTTGTCCTCCTGAGTTCTTCTGCTTCTTTCTTGGTGCTGTTGAGTATTGTGCTATTCTAGATCTCAGAGGCATCTCAGGTTAGAGAATGGTAGTGCTCTCAAACTGGTCTGATCCAGGGCAAAGTCTGAGCACTGCTCTCCTTGTTGGAATTCTTCAAGTTCCTAACTTGGACTTGGTTTTGTTCAATACGCTTGTTGTCTTGCTTCTTCTTGGAAATTCCAGTAGAGTGCTGCTAGACTCAGGCACTAACAGCTGGCTAGACAGTTCTGCATGTTCAGAGATCCAAACGAAAACCCTCAGCAATATTAAAGCTGAAATCTAGAACTTTCAGGTGAAAGAAAAAAATACTACAAACAACTAGGAAGAAAGAATTCATATACTGAAGAGCCATAGTCAAGATCATACAAGATTTAACTGCCCTCATTACACAGGGGTAGAGAGCTTGGAATTAACCCAAATGACAGAGTTTCAAGTTGGCACCTCTTTCTACATCTTGCACATTGTTGGGGTCGTCCTTTTCTTGTTCTGTTGCATGCTCTTGGTCTTCTTTCAATTCCTGTACACTGGAATATTCCACGTGGCCAGCTCCAGGCCAGACTCTTTCACCAGAATCCACAGTCCTCTCTGTCTGCTTCCTTATATTGATCTGGGCTGGAAATATGATTCACCATAATTTTTTTTTCTTGGATTCCCCGAAAGGTATGTTTTCTAGATTTTTGTGGAGGAGTTGTGTTGGGGTGAGATTAGCTATATTCCTTCCTACTACTCTGACATCTTGGCTCCTCCTTCCCTGGGAGGACTAGGGACAGTCTCAGATAGTGTTGAATTCATGTGTGTCTTGAGAGCATGAAATGAATCATTCTGTACTGTAGTGTCTGTACCACTCTATTCAATTAAATCCAGAAAACATTTATTGAGTACCTTCTATGTGACAGCATAGGAACTATGCTACATTCTAGGAACATATAAATAAAATTGAAAGTTGCTGTCTTCAAGAGACTTATAATCCTATTGAATATATTGTAGTTAGTTCCAGTCTCTCCTCTCTCCAGATCATCCTCTATGTAATTCTCAAACCATCATGTCTAAAACAGAGATCTAATTATGTCACATACTCATCCTAAGAAAAAAAGAAAATCAGTGGCACCCTAATTTTTTTTTAGGATAAAATAAAAAAATCTTCATTTGGACATTTAAGGCCTTCCACAGTTTGGCTCCAACTGGCTTTTTTTTTCTCCTATTTTGTACAGTTTACTTTTATGCACTCACTGTATTGGCCAAATTAACCTGCTGACCGTTCTCCATATATGGTGCTCTATCTTCTACCTTTACATCACTGCAGACATTTTTGATCATGTCTGGAATGGTTCTCTCATTGCTACTTGAAATAGTTTGTCTCAAGATTCAGTCTGGACACTACTTCTTATGTGAGGTATTTTCTGATACTGCCCCCCCACCAAGTTCTCTACCTCTTGAAATTACTTTTTATTATTATTTTGTCCCCCTTCCATAGGAGGCTTTTCCTAGTTCTGCCTTCCACTCCCTGCCCCCAGCTTCCAGTGCCTTCCCCTCTGAGATTATCTTCCATCCACTCTATATATACCCTAGTGATTTACATCCTGTTTCCCCCCATTAAAATGTGAGCTCCTTGAGGGCAGGTCCTAGTTTTTTTTTTTTAATTTTGGTATCTTCACCCTCCCTCTCCAAGAATATGTCATAATACTCCTTATATTAGGTACCTAACAAAGATCTGTTAAAATTGACTATTGACTCCTGACACTTCCTATACCACAAACCCTCGACAGAGGAAAAGCAGCTTAGAGACGCATTCCCAGCCCCCAACCCCCACTCCCCACCTCCCACACTCTATATGAAATGGTCTTCATCTTCATCCTTCAGAGGAACTTGGAGGTGAATAGTCTTTCACCATCCATCCTGCTTAGCCCCTTCAGATGTCAAACACGAGCACAACACACTTGAGTGAGGCCCAAACAGATTGAAATATGATCCGAAAATGTTTAACAAAATAAGTAACAACACAATACAACAAAATAATTTTCATATGTAGTTTTCTAAGTCAATATACGCAGCAGGTCTTCTGACGGCCCCCTCTTTATTTGAGTCTAGGTGTTTTTTTTTAAATAGTATTTTATTTTTTTCCAATTACATGTAAATATAGTTTTCAACATTTATTTTTATAAGATTTTGAGTTCCAATTTTTTCTTCCTACTGACATCCCTCCTCTCCCCTTCCCTCCAAGATGGCAAACAATCTGATATAGGTTATACATGTGCAATCAGGTTAAATATGTTTTCACATTAGTCATGTTGTGAAAGAGAATCTAAGTGTTTTGATAATGGATTAGGGACAAGAAATGTTGGAGCGGTCATCTGTCATGGTCCTTGCTCATAGAGGGGCCAACTGTGTAAGAACTGGAAACTGCTATGTCCATGGAATCTTAGGCCTTTAGAGTAGTCAAGTTCCTACAGATATAAGCGTAACCACTCTGGGCGCAGAAATATGCAGCAATATTTATGTAATGGGCTGTGATACATATAATCATGTACCTACATATATATATACATAGTCTTTTATGTAAGCACAGACAAAAAGAGAGGAATGGATTATAAAGTAATAATTGTAATCATATCAAGTAACTAACATTTATGTAATACTTGAAGGTTTGTAAAATGCTTTAGAAATATTATCTCACTTTTATCCTCACAACAACCCTACAAGGTAGGTATTGTTATTATCCCCCTTTTACAGATGAGGAAACTGAGGTCAACAGAGGCCAACTCTCTATATACTATGCTAGAATGTCTCTCTCCCTCACAGCTACTAAAATAAAGTCCATAAAGAGTTACACTGAATTTATTCAGTTAACTAAATGTATTTAGTTAAAAATTGAAAGTTGATTATAACTATTGTGAAAGGTAAAAAAAAAACCCACTGACTTTATTTCATATTTTATTGGATTAACAAATTGAGCTGCAAATTATACTTTCCAAACATTTTTATGGATGAATTAAATAAAAAATTCAATAGAATCTGCAAAAACCATTTTCATACCTTAAGTGACATACAAATTAGTAGAGAGAATTTTAGCACTTGAATGTTGGTTCAGTTTCAGAAATACTTCATTTGCTTCCCCACACATAAATTACTTAAATACCTTAATATAATATTTTTAGGTAAAATCAGCAAGTTCTTGATTCTTGACTGGTAATAAAGTTTGGTGATTTGAGTGGTATGATTTATAAGTTCACAGAGTCACATCCTTAACATAAGTGGTGCACATTTAGAATGAAAAAATGAAAGACTATGGATTGAATACAATTTATTCTTATAACACAAGAGGCTTTCAGCACTTATAAATGGGAATCTGTGCAGGAATTATGTATTAATGGCATCCCAGAAATAGAGACATGACAAAAATGAATAGCTGGGGGTGGGGTGGGGTGGAGAGTCCCAGCTGAAGCCCCAGTATTCTGAATAGTTGATTGCCCCCGATGTCTGTGTGTGATGGCATCCTTCTTTAAAAATTCTAAGGAAGGTACTTGAAAAATAGAGTGTCCCAAAAGTCCTAGTGCCATTTAAAGTAATAATCTTTAAACAGCACTAGGATTTTTGGGACACTTTATTTTATTGATGTCTTTTGATATCACATTCATTTTAGGTCTCCTTATCCAAACTGAATTCTTTCTCGTGAGGAAGAATTGTAACTAAGCCTTCTCTCTGGTGAATCACTTAGCCTAAGTGGGTATGAGTTTCCTTATCTATAAATTGATGGCATTGGATTGGATGGCTTCTGGTGTCCCTTCAGGTATTAGGGCAGATTAGCCTATGATTCTATGACTATATCTGATAATATATATAATTTTCTGCCCTATATGTCCTCTGCCTCTCTGTCATGAGCAGTTAGATTTCACAATATGTTCTCTGGGACTTCAAAGCAGCTACTTTTTAATAAAAAATAAAGATGGTACCATCCTCGGATAAAAATCGCAATCTAGCTTGACTTTACCCAGGTCTACTAATAACGAAGTCCCAATTAATTTTTCCACTCAAACCCATTTATTTCTCTACTCCCCACCAAGTACATTAAGTTCCACTTTTAAAGTACAGAGATTTCTTTACAAATAGGCTCAGAATCCTGTTTAAAAGATTCTGCATTTATTGTTCAATTTGTTAGAATCTGTGGCTCATTGTTTATAGAGGTGCCTGTGAAGGCACTGAGAAAGTCTGAGGGAGGCTGTCCCTGCTTTTCTTGATTGAATTTCTGGATTCTATCATTAGTCTGCAATTAAACAGATCTTGTTATTAGCAGGTTATTTCTACAATCCTCCTCCTCCTTTTCTCCTCCCCCCACCCCCACACCTACTGAATCTGAAGGCTGAGATAATGGAGATTTTTAAAGTGATTATTACTTTGGCAGCATCTGGTTGGTAAAAGTCTCACTTTTGCTATAGCCACAACTAGATCCATTTCTCTGCTTACATTGTCCTGGTTGCCTTCTGACTGCATCACAGATCATAAAAAGGACTTGGTTCCAGAGTGTGATGGATTACAGTATGCTGAGAAACATCTAGATGGAAGATATACAGCTAATGCACTTACTATCATTAGCTACCCAAGCATCCTAAGTTCCTCTTGTAGCTCTCTGACCCACATTTCATAAAGTCTGTTGTTTTTCTCCTGCAGGGTTATTTCTTGAGCTGAGCCTAGAGCCTGTAATTCCACAAGCATATCACTATCATACCAGACTCCTCAAACTAGCCATCTTACCTGCTGGGCCTGTGTTTTTTCTGGTCCACAGTCATTCTAAAAAAGATTTCAGGGCAGGGGAGACTGCTGCTTCCCCCTTTTTGAAAAACACAAGTTTAGATGGACCAGTAATTCTAGATTTTGGAGAAGACTAGGAGGAAGAACTGCATTGTTTTTTCAGATCTGTGGGTATTATTAAAAACATTCCTTTTAGCATGAGAATTTACATGCCACATTTCACCCCTGGCATGCTTTCTAAATGAATTGTTCAAAGAGAAGTTATATTAGGACAAGTAGAAATTATGACCAAGACCATATGTGGATTTTTAGTTAATATTCATGCAACACCCAAAGGGAAGACGTGTTGCACAATAAACTAAATATGTCCTAAGCAAATAACAAAATCTTTTCCCTGAGGACCTGGCACTCCAAAGGTATGAATCACACAATAAAAGGCAGGGAATGGAGCACAAACATTGAGAAGGTACTGGAGCCCATAAATGGAATTCATTGAGGAAGTGGTGGCTGTAATAGAGGATGCATGGAACAGATTTACTTTGGGGTTTTGGAAATAAGGGCTTTGGGGTGTTTGATATCAAAGATGAAAAGCCCACCTTATACATTTTATTTCCCCTGATCTGTGTAGGGCAAGAGTAGGTTAAAACAGCCCATACTTTGTAGAACTGAAGTAATATCCTGCAGTGGGCCAGCTTGCTTTTGTGAATTAATGAGCAATGTCCCTAAATTTTAAATAAATGACTTCTGTAGTCTGGGCACTGATGAAAACTACAATCTGATTTTCCCAGAAGGAACTCAGGGTGTTTGGGAAGTGCAGGGGCTGACTATACAATAGCCCTTGAGGGTTGTCTGAAAGAAGTCTTAGCATGTGCTTAATGCACCAGAAGGATGGAGGGACCCACGTTAAATAATAATAGAAAAACTTGTTAAAAGCTACCAGATTTTGCACATGCAGTTTGAGCTCCAGCCATCCATTCATCAGGGACAGCAGGATGTGCCACTTTCCAGCAGCCTTTAAGAAATATTTATTTAAAACCATTGGTGGTTTGAAAATGGAGTCAACTTTGGAAAGTGCTTACAAGCTCTTAGCGTGCTGAACCCAAACCCTTTTAATACTTCCATGATTCCAAGTCCTCTTAATTATTGAAGAGGTCTATCACTGCATTATTTCTCACCATGGCTCTTCCGAAGAACTGATGGTTTCCTTGGATTTCTTAGCTTCCTCCTTCCCCCTCTTTTTTCTCCCCATTTCCTCCCTATCCTTTAAAGTCTATGTTTACAATATTTCCTTGTAATTAGTAGAGTTTGGGATTCGAATGGAATCTCTGGCTTTTTACATACAATTATCAGGTTATAGGAATTGGGGCTATTCATTCTACCAAGTAGTACTGAAGTTGCTAATTTCTTCTAATGCAATCTCTTTAGGCTACTGATCACAGTCAATTCCAAAATGTCCTTTAGTCATGCAGGTTCTGGGTATTGACTAATATGGAGAATGGAATTTTAGATTACACATTGAAATAAAATTTTAATAAATTAAGGGCAGCTCATGGAAGAGTGAAGGGTGAAGACAAGATTGGAAGTATCAATTCGTTTTTATTTAATATTTAAGTACTCAGCAGTCCACTATGATTGAGCACACGGTGAATGCAAATCAACCCCTACCTTCAGATATATCATAAATGCATTCAGCTGGTAGAGAATGCTTTTTCAAGGGGACATCAATATTGCCTACACATATTATAAAAAGAACGAGCGATATTAATCAGATTTCAACTTTGTTACAAACAGGTGGACCAATCTTTGTGAAGCAGATGGAGGCTTATTTATCATACAGCCGGCTGGTTTTGTTTGTAGACGATGAAAACGAGGCCCTTGCATACCAGGAGACCGATAAACACTATTGGGGTTCAGAGAAGCAAATTTCTTGTCCACACTTGTTGGGTCGTCACTGGTTAAATTCAACTTTGGAGGAGGGGGTGCTCAGGTTCTCATGCATCGTTGCTACCATGCAGCAGGGGGCGCTGTAGTAGTGCTGTTAGCGGTCCAAAGCAGCCTTAGGTGTAAGTAGGAGAGTTGGAACGTTGATACTCTTGGGGTGCTCTACATCCCCCAGCCCAGGGCTGGATTCCCTCGGTGCGCGCGTATCCCGCCTTCATGCCCGAGGAAATGGAACGTGGTGAATTCACCCGCTCCTCCAGGTTTATGCCACCCTGGAAAAATTTCTGTACTTTACAGAGGAACTACTGAACTAGGGACTTCTCCATCCTGCCCAGAGCACTCTTGCACGTTTAACTGCACCCACAACCTGTCTCTGGTAGCCTCGGGGAATGTTTATTGTTTCTTTGTCTTAATTTGATTGCCCCCCCCACCTGCTCGCATCCTTTCCTCTTTAACCACATCCTCTGCCAGAAACGCCTTAAAATTTCCTGCCAACATTCCTTTGGACGATCTGATAGCACAATGGAACCTGCCTTTTCAGAGTTGATGCCCCTGGGGGGGGAGTGTTGTTTAATTAAAGTCCCATTTCTTTCCCGGGGCAGGGTATGTGTGTGTGTGTTTGCACGCACAGAAAACGCAGCTTTCTCCAAACCTGTTCTTCCTTCCCTCCTCTCCTTCTCCAGATGACTTTCCAGTTTGACCATGGAGACAATTGGCAGTGCTTGGCACCGAGAGGCCTGGGCTGGGGACCAAGTCTGTGCCAGCCGCTGCCGCCCCGGCGGCAGGAGAAGAGAACAAGTCTCTCCCTCGCCCTTTTCTTCTTCCTTCTCTCCTCCCCCTGTGCGCACTCCGGCCACCCCTTCTTTGGCTCCCTTCCAACAGTCACCGATTGGTCTCGGTGGCTTTCCAGTGTGAAATTGAAGGCTAAAGAAGCAGGAGATAGGGGTTGGAGGGGAGCGGAGGGGCGGAGAGAATATGGGAGAAGGAGGAGGAGTCCGAGATCCAGGCGAGGAGGTGCAGGCTGAGGGGTGGGAGGAGCTGCCCGGGTGGAGAAAGCGCACGGAGGGGTGGCCACGCAGGCGCGGGGGAGCCCCCGAGAGCCCCACGCGGGTGCTTCCCTGAACCTCCAGCCGCGGGTTCTCACTTTAGTGCGGAAAGGGTTGGGGACTGGAAGGAGCTAATAAAGAGTGAATGAGCTACAGCCGCCCGTCACGGCGGCTGGAGACCAAGCGAGCACCCAGAGCGGGGCAAGGGGAAGGAGGGGAAGAGGGGAAGGAGGCGGAGGAGGAGGCGGAGGAGCAGAGGCAGCTCTCGCTCCCGTCCCTCCCACTCTCCCTTCTCGACTCTCTCTCTCCCTGTTCTCTCCAGCTGCACCGGCAGCCCAGCTCCGTCCTGTCCATCCCTTCCTCCCCGCACTCACACCCCTAGTCGTCCCTTCACTAGCCCCCCAGCCTAGCACCGCATCCAGGGCTCCCCCCTTTCCCAACTGCCATGGGTTAGGGTCCGGGCGGAGCGGAGGAAGAGCGAGCCCCAAAGCCAAGCACTCAATAAACCTGCCGCTTGCTCGCTCGCTGGCTGCCGGCTCGCCAGGGCTTCCGGGGATGGGGAGAGCGCTCTGAGCCCTCGCCCCCGGGGACGGGGAAGGAGGAGGCAAGCGGGGCCAGGAGTGAAGAGCAGCAGAAGAGGGGTGGGTTCCAAGGCTTGGGGTGGGGGGAGAGGGGGAGAGAAGGGGAGGGGTAGGAGGGTGGGAGAGAGAGAAGGAGGAGGAGAGAGAAAAAAGTGAAGCTGGGAGGAGAAGCGGAAGGTGGGGATTGATGCTTCTTTCTGTGTTGCGGCTGCCCTTGTATTGGAAAGGGAGCAGAAGGGAAGGCGGTGGAGAGATGATTGCTGAGTTGGTGAGCAGCGCCCTGGGGCTCGTCTTGTATCTCAACACCCTCAGTGCGGATTTCTGCTACGATGACAGGTAAGAGGGGAGGTGAGTGGGAGGGAGGCTAAAGGAGCTGGATGGGAATTCTACGAGGCTGGCTGGCTGGCTTGCCTCCGGAGTACGACTACGAGCCGAGTTGGAGGGAGAGTGGTCCCGGCTTCAGGGTTCAACAACATAACAATCGTCACTCCTCCCCCCTCTCCCTCCTCCCCAGTCCCCAAGCAAACACACGGGGAGCAAACCGGACTAGTTAGTTTCAGTTCCTAGTTTTTCTGCAGGTTTCCTCCCTGTTTCTTTCTGGTGTTTGCAGGCACTGAAGTTTCTTAAAGGCAATCTCTGCTGTTTGGGAAACTATTCAATGAATTTTAGCTTGAAAAACAAACAAACAAGTATTATTTGGTATCACAACAACACATTAAGTGATTTTGTGTCTGGGCACGAAGGAAACCCCTTCCTTTACCCGCACCCCTCATTTCCCCTTTAATAACGCTTCGCTTGTAACTCCTTCTCCCCTTAAAAAAACAAAACAAACAAACAAACAAAAGAGACTTATTTCTAGAGGCGAAAACAGGCAATTGACAGTTGCTTATTTCCCGGAATAAGAGCCCCTTGCCTGCCTCAACTTTCCTTGTTTGCTTGTACAGTACTTTAACGCAACATAACGCTGCCCCTGATGTGCCACCATATAAGATCGACGGAACAGCACTTTATATAAGCTTTCAGCTTTCATTTGTGTTTGGCAGTTTTCGTTTATGCTTAGCAATTCTTGTATGCCAATTGGTAAAGATGAAGCCCTTGGGGCTTTGACGTGGTCTTTTGCATTTGGGTTAGTTTGGGTGGCTAATGAGACCTGAACTGTGTTGTCAAAGAAACTGCATCGATTTCTGGAAAATGTCACAGGGCTGCTGGTGTCCCTACCTATTTTTCTCCCCCTTAAACGTGCTAGTGTTTAGAAACTGATGAAAAGCTCCATTAGCCATTAGGGAAAATTCCAATTTGTGTCTTTTCCGGTGACTTAATCTGATTACAATTAAAACAGATGCATAATTAAAATATATTAGGGAGAACAGTACGCCTGGCTAAACTTATTAACTGTCCTGCGGTGTTTCGTGCTCCATTGAAATTAAACCATTCAAAAAGTGAGCACAGATTTACTTTGACAGCTTTTCATCAACCCTTCTCTTTCTATGGAAAGTGTATGGATCCCTTGGGTTAGGGTGAGGTAGCGCCTGGGATTACTAGTAGTGGTCGCATAGGGAGCGGAGGTGAAGTCCGGATCCTCTCCTGGTTGTAATTAGCATTTTTATGTAGTCTCTCTTTCCTCTACTATTAGCCTAAAAGCTTGTGTATATGTCTTAGGTCAGCAATTCTTGATTCACACCCACTAATTAGAATGCTTCTGAAATCCCAGAGTGATCTGGATGGCAGAATTCAAGAAATCCTTCTTGATACGTGAACTGGAGTATTTGTCAGAGTCTAGCAGAGAGGGAAACCACTGTTCGACTTTAACTTTCCCTAAACTTTTCATCATAGCTTACAGATTTTTGCTGTCATGTACTTTGAGAAATAGTTTGTCTGTGCTTGTGACAGGAGTACTCTTTATTCTCCAAAGTTCTAGAGTAGTGCACCTGCTGATATTGAGTCTGCCACTCTAGGAAAAAGAAATAGAAGAAAAAAAAACCTTTTCTCCTTCAAAGATTGCTAACTGCGTTGAAAATAGGTTCAAGGACGACTCTGCCCTCAGTGACTCTGCTTAGGGCAGTTTGAATTGTAAATGTGCAGGTAGTATTTGGGAAAAGGTGACAAAATTTCAATGCAGGAATAAATAGGGTTGTTTTTTTTTAAGTGCCTTCTCAAATGGCTTAACTCTTCTTGGGTGCTATGATGATTCAGACTTTGCCACTCTACACTCTCCTTAATAGTTTTTTTAGTTCTGATTGGGAAATGACATTACACCCAGGAGAAAACTATACTTTAATAATTAAGATTTCACTTAAACTAACTTTTTATATTATTTATTTTCTATAAAGACTGACCAAAATATCTTTATTCCTTGCTCATAAATCCTATTATAGAAACACTCCATTTGTGACTTAAGTCCAGGGGCATGTGTTTGTGGTCATTAGGATTTAGTTATTAGTAGTAACTGCCATTCTTTGTATCACTTTCTTCACTTAGGGAAACAGTATACTTTCCATGCATAGAGGTTCTATGAGATATTTCCTTCTTCACATACTGTAGACTGATAATTCGTTGCTACAGTATAAATCTCAAGTGTAGATCATCCCAAACTACTGTCCTGCAATATACATTTGCTATTTTATAATTTACCATGTGTACAATATGTTTACTAGGTATGTACATATACACACACACACACATTTATATGTATTAGAAAACTATTCTCTCTCTACATTTGTGTTTGTGTACACGCAAAAGTGCATGGTATGTATATGTAAAGGCAGGGATTAGGGAAGGAAAAGAGAAATCCCAAGATCATGGCTTATTCATTCCTACTACTCTGTGTCATACAACAAACTCCCAAGTCTAAAACATGACTTGTACTAGAATTGTGGACTTATGCTGCCCCACAGGAGATTTTGTGAAATACAAGCCTCTGAAGAGGTCAGTGTTGGAACTGCAGGGTGGACCATTCAATGTATGTGGGAGGCGGCTCTGACTGCTGACTTCCTTCACTCAATCAGAGTTTTGCATTTAAACTCCTAGAATTAGACATTTGATTCAGGGGTGTATCATGTTGCTATGACTTAAACTTGCCACTTTGGTACCTCTCAAACTGCTATAAGTTCTTTTTTCAATACAGAGGTCAAGTTTACTTTAGAATCTAAAGGGTGTATGGAATGGCTTGGAGTGTTTGCTTTAGGTCGGTTGAGATCGAAACTAAGAACCAAGCAGAGCTGAGCAGTAACATAGAAACTTCTTATGACAAAATCAATTTCCCCATGGTAAAATTGAATATTTTACATGTGTTTCTACATGAAACCTAAGAAATTGCCTGGGATGGATAGGATAGAATCCAATCAGCTTCTGAATGTAGAAATTAGAGCAGCAGATGAACAGGCTTTCCTCATAGTAGGCACTTAAATCATTGTCGAATTCATGGATTAAGTTTAGGTATTTTTTTCCTCTTTACGCTTTTATTCCTATAAATAACAGGATAATAATAACATCTAGTACTTATATAATACTTTAAAGTTTACAAGGCATTGTACAAATATTATCTCATGTCATTATTATCTCATGTCATTATCTCATTGTCTTATGACAACCCTAGGATATAGGTACTATTATTGTGACTTACCCAGGGTCATACAGAGAGCTAGAGTGCAAAGAGACCTCAGAGGCGATCCAGTTTTAACCTCTGCATTTTAAATATGAAAAACTGAGGCACAGGGAGGTTGAGTGACTTGTTCAAGGTCACATAGGCAACAAGTACCATATGATGATTCGGAGTTTCAAGTCTCTGATCAGGCTGGAATTGGCCCTAATATAAAACACCAGCCAGTTGCCTAATCTTGAGCCTCTGTGTTTGCGCCCCTCCCTTTTTCCAGATCTAGGTGAATAACTTGGGTCTTTGCATTTAACAGTAGGGGGAAAACAAGCTGAAAGACAAGATTTCCTTTTTCTGCTTTCCTTATAAATGTTAATGATGACATCCATCATTTTACACCTCTCCTGAAAGATGCTATTGTAAGATTCCCATACAAATAATATGAAATGACAAAGAGGCTCTTCTAAAACAACAAACTTGTTTTGAATCGTTTTCTTATCTTAACCATCTTCTTTATTAGAAAGAAAACCCTATATTAAAATGTATGGAAAAGTACACAAGAAGAGTAAAGTCAATCTCTTGTTTAAGACCTCAAATCACAAAGAGCCAGTGCTTCAGGTAAACAAAGAAGGCTGTCCAGTCAAATCATTTGGGATTCAGGGAGGGAGGATGTGAGTTTGCCCATTGAGATTGGTTAATTTCACTATTGTCCGTTGCTGTGTATAAAATCTAACCAAGATGACTTTCTATTTGGATCGCCTATCATTGTACGTGTACCTTGCATTTTGAGCAATAAGGATTCTCTGTGCATAACTTTCAGGGAAGATCCCACAGGAGAATTTAGGACTATCAGAAATTCAGGCTTACATAGTCGTGGTTTATTTGGTTATTTGGGCTCAAATTCAAACTGTAGTGTTGGCACACTGCTAGTTGGATTTTTTTCCTAACTGATTTTGATTGACAGTATTTAAAATTGAGTAGTGCTAGCTTTAAAGCTACAGTTTCTCAGGATCATGATGTATTAAAAACAACTTCACTGATGATATTTACTCATTGCACCCAAATGGTCTTTTAAGGTTGGTGTTAGTCTGCCCTTTTGACCTCATGTGATCCACATCCTTTTTGATTCATGCCCTAATGAAGGTAGTAAACTCAGTTCCTTTAAAACAAGACAGTCTTTGGAGTAAACTGAAATTAACTTGCAGATTCCAATATGTGTTAACACAGCTAAACCATGCGTCATCAATCTGTTTACTGGAAAACGGCTAGAGACAATTATTACAAAATTAAAAGGGAAACATAATTTCCTCCAAAGCTCACCTTTCGTTGACTAATTACTTACGGAAACAGAAATCTGCAGTAGTCTTTCTTCTACTTTTAAATGTCCCTCTCACTTTAGAATATATATTTATAAAATGGGAAACAAGAGTCTAATTTATTGTTTATGATTGTTTTATGTGACACTTTTATCCTCTTGCTAAGTTCTTTGATGTTTTAAAGAGCTGGGCTTGGAGAAGAGCTATTCTGCTGTTTTGGACAAGTAAATCTATTTTATCTGAAATCACAAATTGAAATCAGGCAGAGCCCGTATAGACTGCTGTGAGCTTCCTCTGTTGGGCCTGACGCAGGATTTAATCTAGCAAGTGACCCACATACAGGCACCGAGAGCATGCACAAATACTCCAGGGAAAATGGCTCGCCATCTGTCTCTTGGCTGATTTTTTTATATATACATTTACATTTGATTATTAATTTACATTTGGGATTCCACTAGGCCTTTGTCTTTGTCATCTACACTTAATTTTTCAGTGCTAATGCACCCCTGTGGTAGTACTGAATTCCTGCTGCTCTCATTCCTAAATGGCTACAACCTTTTGGATTCCAACATGGGCCAGAAGCAGTTTGTCTTGCTGATTTTTTCTCATTGTTGTTCAGTACACTAAATGTACTTATTTAAGATGGCCATGATAATATCAGCTATTTAAAGTTGTGGTCTTTAATATAGGCAAAGGGAACATTTTCTCTGGAACAGATGCTTGTATAATTTTAGTGAAAAAGGAAGGCCTTCTTCAAGGTACTCCAATAAAAATTGCAGTCACCTACCCATAAGCCTTCTTTCTGCTCTTGTTCCATGAGGTGCTTTACCATGAGTAGGGCCCCCCTTTTTTAATGTGTTCTTCTCCTAATAAGCTGGAGCACATCCAGAGGAAGACAGTCAGGTTGGCAAAGGTTGCCTTACACCCGTAATACATGTTGTGGTTGTTGTTTTTATTCATTCTGGAAGAGGACGGTGAAGAGAGGAAGGTGATGCTATGACTTGCAAGTGAATTAGATTTAAGTGAGGGAGTGTTGTGTGAAGTCACTAGCCTCACTTTCTCCTCCAGAGCCATCTGGGCCCTGTGGCAAGATACAGATTAGAAAGACCTGAGATGGCTCTGGATGCAGGGGGAGACCTTGGTCTTTTTAAGCTAAAGTCTTTCTGAGTTCTCACTTTTCCTGAGGCAATGCCCATTCAGTGATTAAGGCTAGGTAGGAAATGAGCCAAGGAATGGCCCTTTTTACCCAATTAAAACAAATCTGTCTGGAAGGGAAATATCCTCAGGGTTTCTGATCTAAACAGAAACAATTACTATTTACATTCACTCTGAGCTGTAGGGCCCAAACAATGACCACTAAGTGGGGCTTAGGCCTGAACTTACTATTGGCCAATCAATGAGAGCCAGAGTGAATTGAGTTTAAGGCCTGGTCTTTATGAAAGAACTCTAGCCAGTAAACCCCAAGATACCTTTTGAGGAAGTTTCAGTTATCAAAATTTACATTCCTTTGGGCAGAGCACCAGAAGGTAAGGGTATGATTCACTCTGTGGACAGAGGGAGAGGAAGGAGGGGAGAGCAGGTAAAGGAAGGGAAGGGTGTGTGTGTGTGGGGGGGGTCCTTTAGCATGGAAAGGAGACTGAGAGGCAATAGTTAAGCTGCCTTCAAGTATGTGAAAGCTATCATGGGGAGGAGGATCATATTAGTTCTCTTTACCTCTAGAGGTACTCTCATGGGCAACAAAAATACTAAAATGGTTTGGTTCCAGAAGGCGGACCTGGGAAATCATTTGAAGCTGCAAAGAGGAAAATTTAAGCTTGAGGTCAGGAAAAAAATAACTTCTTCATAATTAAAGCTATCAATAAGTAGAATGGGCTGCCTGGTATATGGTGAGTTCTCTCTCTTTGGATGTCTTCAAGCAGAGGACAGATGATTATGTTTTGAGTTTGTTGTAGAGGGAGTACTTTTTTCAGGAATGGTTTGGATTAGATGAAAGAGCTTGAGCTCTTGAGTCAGCACCTGGGTTCAAATCCCACCTTTGACAACTTAGTTTTGGGTTAATTAATCTCTTAATCTCTGTGGCCTCAGATTCTTCATCTGTAAAATGAAGGGTTTGGATTAGGTGACCTCTGAGGTCACTGTAGCTCTAGACCTATGAACCTTTGAGCTCCTTCCAACTCAGGAAAAATGTGCATTCTGTTGTTGTTTCATCATTTTTCAGTTGTGTTTAACTTTTTGTGACCCCATTTGGGGTTTTCTTGGCAAAGCTATTGATTTGCCATTTCCTTCTCCAGCTCATTTTACAGATGAGGAAACTGAGACAAATGCTCAGGGTCACCCAGATAGGGTGTATGTGAGGCCGATTTGAACTCGGGAAGATGAGTCTTCCTGACTCCAGTCTCAGAACTCTCTCCACTGAGACACCTAACTGACCAATGTATTCTGCACTTCTTTATTTTCCATTAGAAGGAAAGTATCGTATATTTCATCTCCTACTACTTGGAATTTTTAACTCCCAGAGAATAATTTGACATGTAAGTTAATCTTGATGGGAAGTTAAGGGTAGATTGAAAATAAAAACCTGTCCCTTATGAATGTATGTTATTATTTAGGAGCCAAAGAAGAAAGAGCTTATTTAATTAAATACATTGGGATTTGTCTGGAGTTGGTAGTACTCTCTGTTCAAATGATTTTCTATAACTTTGTTCAAATTTGTGTTAACTTACTTGTATCTTGCTGTATCTTACTACCCCTCCCTTCCCAATAAAATGTAAGCTCCTTGAGGGCAGACCCTGTCATTTTTATCTCTTTAGCCCTACCTCCTAGACCATTTTAATTCCCAATGAATTGATTTTTTTGAAATATGTAAAAAAGTAATGTTCTTGTGTAGTTATTTACCAAGAACTGTCAGTTTCCCCAGAAGATTTCATCTTCATGGTCTCCCAAAGGGGAAAAAATATTGCCTTTCAGTATCTAACCAATTATGCCTGTTTTCAGAAACTGTGTACTGACCCTTTGTTTCCTTTGTTGATGTGGTCAATTCATTTTCTACTAAAACTTTATTGTCCACCGAAAAGTTTTTGAATCAAGGAGTCAGAAGTTTGAATTGGGGAGGTGTTGATGGTTATTGGCAGGAAGAATCTCCTTTTATAATTTGTCTTTTACTTTTGATCCTTTTTCATTTGTAGTTTGAATAGATGCATATCCTTTAACATAAAAAAATTATATTGGCTTTCTTTCTTCAATTATTATGCATAATCAGTGTGACTGGTATCCCATGTAGGCAGGTAGTCTTAGTTCTAATTTTTAAAGCGTGTGTTATATCTTTGGGTTATTTTTTTCATTGCAAGCTTTACATAAAGGCTTTAGAATCCACTCCATAGATGGGTTTCCTGAGTTGTTGTCAAGGACCATTGTTTTCCTTCAAGGTCTGGAGACTTCTGAACTCTTTGTGTCTGCCTGACTGCTTGAGTGGCCCTATGGATTGTAGTTTTCTGCCTTCAGAGATTTTAGCACTTTTTCTAGGCAGTTTGTTGATGCCAACAAGACACTGTGCAGTGCTATCATGTTACTATTGATCTCTCCTTCAGCAGTTCAGATTTTCAGTCACATTTGTCATTCTCTGGGACTCAAGTTTTCCGGAATGAAATGAGTAAATGTTGGTTTTACTCACTTAGAAAGGAAAGAAGAGAGTCTACAACTCACCTTGTTTTCTTTTCCTTTTAAACAAATAGTTTAAGTTTACAAACAAAAATTATTTATTTTGAGTAATTGGGGAAGGATTGAGTTAATTCAGGAGAATTTTGAAGAAGGCAAAGCTCACCAAAATGATATGTTTCCAAAATATTACAGGAAGAATCATATGATCATGGTGGTGTTTAGTAGTTTCAGTCATGTCTGACTTTGCATGACCTCATTTGGCTTTTCTTGGCAAAGATATTGATTTGCCATTTCCTTCTCCAGCTCATTTTATAGATGAGGAAACTGAGGCAGCCAGGCTTAAGTGAGTTGTCCACAGTTACCCAGCTAGTAAGTGTCTGAGGCCAGATTTGAACTCAGTAAGATGAAGTCTTCCTAATTCTAAGCCCGGTGCTATATCTACTGTACCACCGTGCTGCCCTTATTGAGACCCATGGGATCATAGAATCATAGATTTCCAGCAGGAAGGGATTTTAGAGGTTTTATTTAGATTTAGATTTGATTTTAGATTTAGAGGTTATATTGTCCAGTAGACATATTATGGAGATGAAGAAATTGAGGCCTGAAGGGATTAACAGCTTTGCCCAAAGTCAGACAAGTAGTAACTGAGCCAGAATGTGAACCTTAGGCTTCCTGCAATCTAGTACTCTTTCTCTTGGCACTGTTCATTTTGCTTAATAACCAATCAGGAAAAGGGAATGGGTCCGTGAAATCTTTGGTATAGGAAAGACCTAGATTAGGAAACTGCCAATGAAGGCTGGTACCTTCTCTGTTACTTAATGTGTAAGAGTAGTGAGAGGTTAAGTGAGTTGACCAAGGTCACACAACCAGAATGTGTTAGAGGTGGGATTTTAACCCAGTTCTTCCTAATTCAGCTTCAGGACCAACTCTCCAGCCATTATGGAGACCCATGGAACACTTTCTCTTTTATTGTTACAACAGGAGCCAGCTTTTTTTATAGATAATAATACTTTGAATAATTAAATGCTCTTAATAAGGACATCATTTGCAGAGAGGTGTCTGGAATTTCTTCTTTAACAAACATTTATTAAATTTCTACTATGGGTAAGACATTGAGTTAGGTGAGAGACATGTAGAGATAAAAATGTATTTATTAGAATCTTAAAGAGATAAGTATAATACATCGTAGAGTGTGTTGTGGGCACAAGACAAGTGGGGAAGGGAAAGGAATAAGCACCTACTGTATGCCAGGCACTGTGCTAAGTGCTTTATGAATATTACCTCATTTGATCCTCCCAAAAACCCTGTGGGGAAAGTGCTGTTATTATCCCCATTTTACAGTTGAGAAAAGTGAAGCAAAGAGAAGTTAAGTGACTTACTTAGGGTCACACAGTTGTTGTTGACTAGTGTCCAACTCTTGTGACCCCATTTTTTTTTAGGTTTGGTTTTGGTTGGTTGGTTTTTTGGTGAAGATACTCGAGTGGTTTGCCATTTCCTATTCCAGCTCATTTTACAGATGAGGAACTGAGGCAAACAGTGTTAAGTGACTTGCACAGTTAGTGTCCGTGGCTGGATCTGGACTCAGGTCCTCCTGATTCCAGAACCAACACTGTCTACTGCGCCACCTAAGTGCTCATCACAGAGCTACTAAAAGTCTGAGGCTGGATTTGGACTCAGGTATTCTTAACGCCAGGCTCACTATTCTAGCCGCTGTGCTACTGACTGCCTAGGAAGAGGGAGTCACATCCAGAGCCCCTGGGAAATTTGTTTCTAATTTTATCTTTGATTTACTTTATCATGCTGTTGATCATGAAGAGTGTTTGAAAACCCTGAATACAAATATAATCAACCAACCAATGGGTGTAAAAGCATTGTGCAAGGAGCTGGGGAGACAGGTACACATTTAAGACAGGCCTCTGCCCTCAAGAAGCTTGCATTCTACTGGGGAAATGTAACATCTTCACAGAGGGGTAAACACAGGATAGATAGAGAAATAAGTACACAGTGATTCGGGGCAGGAAACAGGACAGTGGTTCATATAGTTCTATAGTTTGTATAATCTTTAATTATTATGCGTAATAAGACATCTGTAACTTGAAGGTAGGCTGTGTTGGCTTGTTCATTTCAGAGATATCTTAATGTAGAGGCACTGAAAAACATGGCAGACAAGTTGCTATTTTGTGTGCGTGTTGGACTTGCTCCTTCATTACTTGCCTGAGCTTTTTATGAATGCATTTCATGGTGTCTCAGGGTGTGATAAAGTACTGAAGGGCTGCCCAGTGTGTAGCTTTGGTTAAGGAGATTGGCCCTCGTGATTTACATAGTTTATTAAATGAAGTAATCAAATAAATCTGTTGTCGCTTCTGTCAGATCTCATTGTCTTTGATTATTCCCATGCATTCCATGGAAACTGTGCTGATACTTTGAAGGACTCATGATTTCCATCTGGGTGGGCGGGCCCTTCACCAACATCAATTGCAGCCCCTCCATTCTTTAATAGATGGTCTTCAAATTTGCTTTGTTGAAAAGAATTCATCACTCCCAGTGGTGGATGTGCTTCTGGTGATAAGGCGCCCAGAACTTTACTAGGCTGGTCCCTCAGAGAACACGTCCCCAGTGTGTTGTTGGGGCTGTCCTTGAATCTGTTACAATTTGGCAGGATTTGCCAAAGCTTATGTTCTTTGGTCATAGCCTTCGGCAACCTGATATTCCTTCCAGGACACAATGAGGCATTTGAATAAAGTTATAGTGTTATTTCATAGAAATTTGATATTTATATTTAAGGCAGGAGTTTCTGAACTTGGGCTCTGTGAATTTGTCTTTCTAATATTTTGAGAACTGTTTCAATATAACAGTTTTTTTGGGAGTTATCCACTGTATTTTATTTTGTACATTTAAAAATATTATTCTAAGATGGGGTCTTTAGGCTTCTCCAAACTGCAAAAGGAATCCATCACACAAAAAGTTTAAGATTATTTCCTCAGTTACTTCCCGCTCCCCCCCCCCCCCCCCCCCGTTAAAATGAGGTGGAGTGGTTCTCTCCAAAACGATTGTAAAATCAGGCAGAACTGTTAAGAAAAGTTATGACCCCAGTGAAAGGATAAGGTGTTCTCAATTGGAGATTTCATCCTTTAGATAGTATTTCCTGCTAGATATTCTAGCCAGATCAAAAGTGACACATAGGAATGCATGGTGGGAATGGTGTAGGTGTAGGCTGCAGCAAATTACCAATGGTGACATATTCTGGGAGGTGGTGACCAGGAAGGAGATTGTTGGCTGCTAAGGTATGGAGAGTACTGATAATAGATCAGTTGATAAGGGACCTTTGAGGCTACCTTGTCAGATCCTCTCATTTTACAGATGAGGAAACTGAGACCAAGAAAGTTTAAGTGCCTTGTTAAAATCTCTCTGGTAGATGCGCAGCCTGAATACTACAATGGCTCCTGGAAAATATTACAGTAGCAAAAAGAATGATTCCTTTGCACAGGGTGGATACTCTGTGGAAGATTCACATAATGTGTTGAAAAGAATCTTTCCTAGGATTTTTGTGCTAGGGTAAGTGAGGGTGGGGTTCAGGGTGGATGAAGGAGTAGGTAGGGCCAGAGAGTTCAGTTACACTTTAGTTTCCTGGAAGAGTAGGTACACTCTGTGTACTGCGAAGTTTGTATATACTGCAGGATAGGTCATTACTTGGGAGGCAGGGTAGGATGTAGTGTGTGATCACCTTAAGAGTGTGTGTGTGTGTGTGTGTGTGTGTGTGTGTAGGGTGAGCATCCCTGGGTTGATGTGTTCTGTGATCTATGGATTTTGGCATCCTGAGGTAAAATTCTATTCCCTCCTCTCATGACTCTTCATGACATCATCTGGGGTTTTCTTGGCAAAGATACTGAAATGGTTTGCCATTTCCTTCTCCAGCTCATTTTACAGATGAAGAACTGAGGCAAACAGAGTTAAATGACTTGCCCAGGGTCACATAGCTAGTAAGTGTTTGAGGCCAAATTCGAACTCAGCACCTCCTGACTCCAGGGTTGGTACTTTATCTGATGAGCTACTTAGCTGTCCCCTGTGATATATTCTATTAATTTCTTCTGATAACTAATAACATTTTGAATCTATTTTTTTTTACAAAAATGTTCTATCCACAAAATTTTAAGAATGTTTAAAGCTTCAAATTATGTTTTGAGTTATGTCCACATGGGTACAATGTGGCTCTTAATATTTTGAATGATATTTAATAATAGGATTGAATTTTATCAATTAGTTCCATTTAAACATTGTTTCTAAATCAAGTAGAAAAAAAACTGGCAACCCGAATGACCAGAATATTTGAAATTCTTTGAGTATTAATTTAAAAATATAGTTTGCAAAATGAAGTTTCATGTCAGGGAAAAGCGTTTTTTTTTTTTTTAAGATAACCCATTCAACATAACAAATCCCTTCAATGATTTCATAAATATTTTTAGCATGATTTCTAATTATAGTCAAAATCAGATGTAAGGAGACCATGGTGTTGCAAACTATAGAATTGTTTTAATGGTTCCATCATCCAGCTTCTATTTCTGAATTTAGGATTTTATTTCTGGGCCTCTGATGTAAACAGGGGATTATGGCTTGACCACAGGATAAAAATGGACCAAGTGAGCAAAGGTGGATGGAGAAAGAGTAATGAAAAGTAAAGTATTTTGGAAAAGTAAACAGCTTTGTTTTTGTCAATTTCCAAGTTTTTTTTTAGGGTGAAACTTTTTTTTTATAAGTGCTATTTTACTTTCTTGTCAATACTTCTAGAGTGTGAAAACGGTTAGTGAACAGTCAGTTCACTTTGGGAACAAGGCTCCTCAAACCAGCACTTATTTATTTATTTATTTTTAAAATTTTAATCCATCAACAACAGAGCATAGGAGACAAAAATTGGCCTTGAAGTTAGGAAAGCCTAGTTTTGAGTCCCACCTTTGACACATGCTGACTGCATGATTCTGGGCAAAATATTTAACCTCTCAGTTCTCTGGGCCAAAGGAATTGAAGAGGAGGGTCACATGTGGCCCACAACACTCCCAAATGGAGCCCAAACCAGATTAAAATGTGATTGGGAAGTATTGAAGAAAACAAATAAAAATACAATAAAACAGAGGTAATTATGTTAATATGTGGTTTTCCAAGTCAATGTGTAGCCCGAATTGGTTCTTCTATATAGTTAAATGGTGCCTGTTTCTATTGGAGTTTGACCACCCCTGTTCTAGGCAATTCTCTAAGACTGTAAGTGTTAGAGAAGGTGCCAACCTACCTTGGTAGAGGGAGTTTGTGTGCCTGGGAGTCCCCTATATCAACAAAATCATAGGTTAAGTCCCTATGCCTATTGTACGCTGTCTCATAAGATAATATTCTCAAGAGGAGATGGCTTTGTGTAACGACTACAAGGACTCCATTCATGGATCTGGCACAATTCCACAGTTTTCAAAAGCTATTTGGCATCACCAGTACCTTCTGTACCTTCTCTAAAATACAGGTCTTGAGATCAGAGATCTAGAGCTGGGAGCATCTTCTGTGGCTATGTAGTCCAAATAACACCCTCATTTTACAGAAAAGGATCGGGAGGTTGAGTGACCTGCCCCAACTCACTCTGGCAGTGAGGGTCAGAGTAACGATTTGAACAAAGGTTCTCTGGACAGCCATGTGAAACATCTCAGAGACAAGTTATCAGTGGTGGAACAGTCTCAGGCCTGCATCCCAGGGACTCCCCCTTGCCTATGAACCAGTTTTGGGGTACTTTTGTCCTTCTGTGCCTAGTTTCGTAGTAGTATTGTCACTGATAATGTTAATACTTTGAATCTATGGAAGAGATTACATGTAAAAACCTTTGGAACAAAATGTTTTTATGAAGCATATTGTTTTATTCATAACAAAATTCTATTTTTCTGATCCTTTAAATATTTAACTATTGAATCCATATCCCAAAGTGCTTTAAAGAATGTAGGGCAGCAGATTCATCTCATTTACACTGTAATCCTGTCTCTGCCATCAGCCTTCTTGGGAAAAATCACTTCATTTCCCTAAACCTCAGTTTCCTCATTTATAAAATGAAGACATGAGACTATATTATTGCTAACATCCCTTTTAGTTTTAAAATTCAATGATGGCTCTAGGAGAGGAGGAATTCATTCAAAAGACGAGCTACCAATGGCAAATGTTCCATCTCTCCAGATGATTTAGCTGTGAGATTTGGCGGGGGGAAGGTTCTGAGATGGATAGGAAGGAATTTGACATGTTATGTGCAGTAATTACCCATGTAGAAGGAAGCAAATATCTATTGCTTATTTGAAAAGCTAGATTGAATCCCTTTGGTAAACCTTACTTAAAATAAGATCCCTCTCTTTGAGACGCTACTCAAAGAGGAAAAGTGAATCAAGCATAGACACTGAGTTTTATAGAACAGAAATATTTTAAATTTTAACTCAGCATCATGTTGAGATGAATCAGCCAACCATGCTCAGGGAACTTAGCATATGAATGACAAATCATAGCAAACATCTGTGGGTAGAAGGAGAATTAGAACTCCTGGTTTTCCAACACTGATTCCTGGGAGATTGTGGTGTTCCAAGATTCACACCCATATTGTATCACCAGGAAAATATCTGGTTGAAGAGATGGGTTTTTGAACCATAACTTACAGTTGCTGACAGCACTGCATTAATTACCCAAATACAATTCAACCTCCTTTCTTCTTCCTATTCAATTTTGGGCCCAGCTCATTGTACCTTTCCAGTGGCCTATCTCATTTTGTGTAATGATGGAGGAACTCAACAGACTGATTATTGGGCTGTATATCACCATCTAAATGATAGACCTTTTTCATCCACTTAGTTTTTCCTATATGAATTTGTTAGGTCAATCTCTTTTGAGTAATCAATGATCTGGGGCTTGATGCAGTCAGCAATATATAATTTACGGAAAGGAATATGTAAAGGGTCATGGCATCAAAGCCTTAGAGCTAGAAGGGACCTTAGAGGCCTTTGAGTTCAACAGCCTCATTTTACAGATGAGAAAACTGATTCACTGAGAGGTTAAGTGACTTAACCAGGATAATATAGCTAATCAGTGTCTGGGGTTGAATTTCACCCCACCTCTTCTTGATTCTAAACCCAGGACTTTATCCAGTATCTCTCAAGGAATTCTCCCTAACATTTTGGCCACTGCATAGGATTTCCTCTAAAACAGTGGTGGACAATATTGAGTCTCTCTCTCCCTATTTTGTGTCTTACTGATAAATCAGAGGTATAGTAGGGACGATGGTAGGCTTGGCATCAGGCTGACAGAAGTTCAGATCTCACCCCTGATTTGTACTATTACTGTGACTCTTGGTAAGTCACTTACTAAGATACTTGGTAAGTCCATGCACTACCTAGGACTTATCTACTCAGTCCGGTTATGACCTGCTAGTGGAGGGAATTCCCCCAGCCCATTTTCCCTACCTAATCAGAGATTCTCTGAAGTGTTTTGTAACCGGAAAACAACCAAACAGAGCAGAATAACTACTTCTATGGTTGCATTTCATTAAAATTCCCAGATGAGCCTGAGAAATGGAAGTATCTCTCTAGGAACCCTCTATTTTATTGAAGCTCCATGTATTTTAATGTTTGTTTTTACCTTTTGAAGAAGTTGCACTGGTTGATAGACAAAACCTTGACTCGAAAATGAAGCTATTTGCGTTCTACCCCAAACTTGATGTGGCTTAGGTCATATTATTTAACCTTCTGGGGCCTCAGTTTTTTATATGTTCAATGGCAGATAACTTTTCGGAATGTCCTATATGTTAATACGTTTGTGGCTATACAAAGATATATACTTTTCTCTTTATATAGAGACATGAAATAATGTTGAAATTCTAGGAGGTAGAATCTAGTGAAATATATGTCTGTAGTTTTAATTTTTTTAAAGACACCTGTGATTTCTTTGGTGTAGGGAGCTTTTTGTGAGACACTTTCTCTACCAAAGCTGACTGATTCCTGCTCTCCAGCTTCTAATCTTAGAAAATTGCACCAAGAAATTAAATGACTTGCCCAGGGTCACACGGCTAATGTGTGTCCAAGGAGGGATTTGAGGCCAGGTATTTCCTCATTTCAAAGCTTATGTTCAACACCACCGCCTGATTATTGATATCAAAATGAGGCATACAACCACTGTTAATGGTAATATTGTCTTTATGATAGTTCCATGAAATAGATTGGTGTTTAATTCTGGTTTTGATAAGTGAATGAACCAATAAGCAACTACTAGCCCAGAATTTGAATCTCCAGAGTCACTGTGTAGCTTCTACTTTTATTAGATCAAAACTGGGCAATCCACTAAATGAAAATTTGGCTGGGGTGGTGTGAAAAACTTCCAGGCTTTGGAAGGGAGGCAAGTTAAATAGAGACATTTAGGATACTGAAACTATGAAAGTATATTTTAAGGGCAATTAGGCATCAGGTGATGTAAGATGTGTGGAGGAAGGTTAAGAATAGAATCACATTGTAATAGTGACTACATTTGCCTTAAAAAAAAAGAAAGAAAGAAAATAAAAAGATAAGGAGTTCAGGAAAGACAGGTGGCTCTCCTGATAGGCTAGTAGCTCTTTCTATTTTTAGTCCTGTACAGTAAAAATTGTCTATCCGAACATTCAGGAAATGGATTGTATTTGATAAGTAAATATCCTGGAGAGGTGAAGTCTTACACTACCATCTTTCCTTACTAACTGATTTTTGGTGACTCCCTTTCTAAAATGTGCCATGCATTTCTTTTAACGTTATACTATGCTATACACCTGGGGCAGCTAGGTGGTACAATGGATAGAGTGCCAGGCCTGGAATCAGAAAGATTCATTGTCCTGAGTTCAAATGTGGCCTCAAACACTTCATAGCTATGTGACCCTTGGCAAGTCATCTAACCCTGTTTGCCTCAGTTTCCTCATTTGTAGAATGAGCTGGAGAAAGAAGTGGCAAGCGACTCCAATATTTTTACCAAGAAAACCCCGAATGGGGTCACAAAGAAGTGGACACAATTGAAAACCAACTGAAAATCCCATAGACCTAGCTGCTTCAGATGATGTGGGATAAAGTTTTGGGTAACTTACTTTGTTATAGGGAGTCAGAGATCATCTAATTCACACATCTTCTTTTTACAGATAAATGTGACCCATTTCCTTTTACAGTAGGGACACCTGAGCCCTAGAGAGGTGAAAGGAGATTTGCCCGGTATCATATAAGTAGGAAAACTGGGATTTCAACCAAGATCCCCAGCTGCCAAATCCAATATTCCTTCCCCTAGACCCCTGCCTTACTTCCCCTAGGCTACTGGACTACTCGAGTTATCACAGCTCTAGCGCATCACACTGATATTCTTCAAGGCTGCAGCATTAGCACACAGGGGGTTGGTACCCCAAAGTACAGAGCTGTTTATTGGCCGAAAGTGTTCTCTCTCAGCTCAACAGGGATCTCATTAATGCGAAGTGTGTGTGCGTGTGTGTGTGTGTATGTGTGTGTATACACATACACATAGTTGTGTATAATGGTAGCCATCTCTAGGGTGAGGGAGGGGAGAAAAAAAGAAAAAAGTTACATGATAACTTTATTATGTATCTAAAAGGAATAGCAAGTTGTACATTTGCAGTTTCATATGTAATCATCTTTTTTCCCCTACTGTGTTATAGAAATGCTTGTTTTATTTCTTAAGTTCAGAATAAAAAAAGATTAGATTAGCATAGGCATTGCTGAGCTTATAATTTCCTTTGGTTTATATTCTGATTATACCAATAAATTCTTGTATGCTAGGCTATAAAATGCTACAACATATCATTTATTTATTTATCCATTCATTCATTCATTTATTTATTTGTTTTTTATTTCCTTCCTTCCTTTTGCATTTGTTGTATGTCTATCACATGTTTTCTTGACTTTGGACCTGTTGTATCATCCTGGTAAAATGGAAGTTCTTTGAAGGCAGGACTGATCACACCTTTTGATTTTGTATCACCAGCACCTATCACAGTACCTGACATATAACCACCACTAATAAGTGTTTGTCACATTCAATTGCTGGCTTTTATTCTCCTCATTTGGGATGTCTGCGTTTCTCTGGCCCCATCACTGCAGTATCATCTTTGCCATTTCTTGGCATCCAACATGATCCTGTCTATTCTTCTCTTCTTTCTGGTGTCTGTTGTCTGCTGTTGCTTGTCCTGTGCCTTTTTGCGTGAAAAGGCTGACTTCTCATATACATAGCTATTTGGAGCACTCCTTTCCTTGCAGAGAATGAATAGACCTATCAGAGCACATTAGTTCCATTTTTTGTTTCTTGGAGTCTTCTTGATTGTGTTCACTGAAAATATGTATCCAAAGGCTGTTTCATTGTCATCAAAGATTTTTCTTAGTTACTTTGGGATTCAGAGCTGTCTTAGTGGCTTAAGGATTCCAAAAGGCAGGATTCTGGATAGTTTAGACTTTATTTTTTTAAACATAAATTTTACTTTGCCTTTCACTGATAAGTCCAGGCTTTATCAACAGGGATAGGGATGGGGAGTGGCCCTGTGATTTCTTTGTTAAAGGACACTCCCATGTGAAGTACCTCCCTTTAGCTATAGGCAGTTCTGGAAAATTTATGACCTAGAAAATTGTCTACAGCACTCAGAGGTTAAATGTCTTGTCCTAGGTCACACAATTTTATAATAACCATAGGACCTACCTCCTAGAGTTGTCTTAGGATCTACAATGTAATTACGAAGTACTTAGCTGGGTGCCTGAAACGTAGTAAGAATTATGTAGATGTTAGTTACTGTTATTATAAAGACAAAAGGAAAGGGAGATGGCAGAGGATGAGAAGAATAGATAATATGGAAACAATGAACATGAACTTGGGTAGACTTTGAGAAATAGTGGAGGATAAAAGGATCTGGTGTGCTGTGGTCCAACTGAACAACATTATTATTATTATTAATTATCTTTTGTTTTCCAAAAAGATTAAACCGATTCACACCTCTGCCAACAGTACATTAGTGTGCTAATTTTACCACAACAACATCAATGCTGAAATATTTTGTCATTTATTTATCTGATAGCTTAGGTCTTATTGTACTAAAATGTGTTCCCTGATGAACTGAACACTGAAAAAGTTGGTTGTGGTTGCAAGAGGCAGCTGATACCTTGCCAGGCCTGGACAAATCTGGTCTCAGATGCTTGCTAGCTCTGTGACTCTGCATGTCACTTAACCTCTTTTGTCCTTGGTTTCCCTTAACTATAAAAGGAGGATAATAACCCTAGCACTGAAGGGCAGCTAGATGACATGGTGGGTAGAGTGCTGGTAGGAAGACCTGAAGCCCCAGACATTAACTGTGTGACCATGGACAAGTCACTTAACCCTCTTTGCCTCAGTTTCCTCATCTGTAAAATGAGCTGGAGAAGGAAATGGCAAAGCACTTCAGTATCCTTGCCAAGAAAACCCCAAATGGGGTCATGAAGAGTCAGATAAAACTAATCAGCTAAATAACAAACAAACCCCCAGCTACCTTGTAGAGTTGTTGTGAGATAATATTTGTAAAGCACTTAGTACAGCGCCTTGCACATGGTAAGTGTTATTTAAATACTTATTCCCTTCCCTTCCCTTCATTGGAAGTCATGCAATCTGGTTTCAGGCTTTGATCTTTCTGCTTTCTAGGCAAATGGCCTTGGACAAATAATCTCACCCAGCCCCAGTTTAGTCATTTATAAGCTGAGTTTAGGAGGCTAGGATCTGATGATTTCAAGGGCCCTTATAGCTCCAGGGTTCTAACCTATGCTTGGTATTATCCTTTAGATTCTAGATGACCACTCTTAGATATCCCAGGTATTGTGTTGAGTTATTTGGTAATGACTCAAAAACATTCTTCTTGATCATAACTATTCACCAGCTGGGATGTTGACAGATGTTATTACGCAAGGACACATAAACTGAGCGCAGGAGATTTAAGAGGTGTTTAAAAAACAGATAGTATGTAAAAATTTGATTTATCTCTTTTGCAACATTTAATCCCCCATTCCAGACAGATTGCATGTTGATATAGGGGTTCACTGAAGTATATCAGTTGAACATTCAGCATGGGTTGCATTTTTAATTGTTTTTCCTGAAATTGGGTAGTGGTGTGCGGATCAGGTTATGGATTTTTGTTAAAATTTGCTGCAATTATGTATGCCCCCACCTCCCCTCATTACTGTAAAACTTATTCATGGGAAAGGATGAAAGGCCTGTTCTTTATCCCTTTAGATAACTCTCTGCTTGTGAAATTGATCATAATAGGTGTGGAAGAACCTTTTGTCAGAATTTAATTTCTCTGCATTTTCAGCCCCAAAGGATGATTCCATACTCTGATATATAGATGGCAGGAAGTTCAGCAACAATGAATACAAAAGCTTGTTTTCAGTCAGGATATTGGGAAAGAGAGTGTCCTAGTTCACCCAAATCCCAAGAAGGCATTTTTATACCCTGTTGCTCTTCCCAAGAACACTTAGCAAAATTATAGTTATTTCTATTGCTTGAAACATACTCTGGGTGGTATTTAACACAGAAGTGCTCTTAATTTGTTTTTATTTTTCTCCACATTGATCTTATTCTTAATTAAACTGGTTAATATATAAGCTTATATACCTTCCCCAGTGTTTCTTCTATATAATGCTCCCTTCCCATTTTTTACCATTCATCATCAGAAATACCTGTTTTTTAAAAAGTCATCTCCCCCCACCTCCATGACATTTAATGAAAGAAGGAAAGAAAAAAGCATTTATTAAGTGCCTACTATGTACCAGGCACTGGCCTAAAGCACTTCCCAAATGTTATATCATTTGATTCCCCTCAACAACCCTGGGAAGTGGGTGCTATGATTATCCCCATAATAACAATTGAGGAAACTGAGGCAAACAGAGCATAAAATGACTGACCAGAGTGACACAGCTAATGTTTGGGGCTAGATTGGAACTTAGATTTTTCTGACTGCTGGACCAGAGCTTTATCTTTTGCACCATCATCTGTTCTATAGACTGGGCATATGTGTCTCCAACTTATCCCTACACACTGACATGTGTGCCTCAGTGTTGTCATTTATAAAATGAGGGAGAATATGAAGTAAATGATTTTAAAAATCTGGTTTAGCTCGGAATCATTATTATTCTAAATATAGGTTTATCAGTCAATCAATACACATTTATTAAATGTCTTCTCTTTAGTGCTGGGAACACAAAGACAAATATGAAAGGGCACCTACACCCAAGACCTCCATCTAGTCATTTATTCATTCATTCATCTACTTATTCATCCATTCACTTATTTATCTATCTTATTTATAAATCCACCCATTTATTTATTTGTTTGTTAATTACTTTTTAAATTATTAATGATGGGTTATGGGCCTACTCTCTCTCTCTCTCTCTCTCTCTCTCTCTCTCTCAATTTTTGCCTTTTGGTGAAGCAATTGGGGTTAAGTGACTTGCCCAGGGTCACAGAGCTAGTGAGTGTTGGATTTGAACTCAGGTCCTCCTGACTCCAAGGCCGGAACTCTATTTACTGCCCCACCTAGCTGCCCCACTATGGGTCCATTTCTCAAAGAGAACTGTTATGTGGTAGAATATATATTTCTATTTTGATCTTTTGGGGTCACTTGAAAACATTTAATTCTTCCCTCTGACTAAGAAAACTTTTGACCACTATCATTTACACAGAAGGCGCTGTGATTGTGACTCCTTATGAAAAATGTATAACAAAGCTGTTTGTGTTCAGATTCAGGACTGAACAGACGAGAGTAGCCAAGTACAGTGGACGGAGCTCTGGAGTTAGAAGGCCTGGGTTCAAATTCTACATCTGGTGCTTTACTGACTCTTATGACCTTGGGCAAGTCACTTAATCGCTTCTGGTCTCAGTTTCCTCATCTGTAAAATGGGTGGCTTGGGTTAGTGGGCAGCTAAGATCCTATCTAGCTAAATCTACATGATACTGTGAGGGCACAGATCCATCAAGCACCAGCGCTGTTATCTTGGCCTTAGATACTTAGTAGCTGGGTGATCCTGTGGAAGTCACTTGATCTTTTTGGTCCTCAATTTCCTCATCTGTAAGATGAAGGGATTGGAGCTGATGACCTCTAAGGCTCCTTCCAATTCTAACTCTTTGGTCCTATGAATGATTATTAATCCTGTTTTACAGATTAGTAACCTTGGACGTTAAATGTTTTACTTGCAGTCTCACAGGTGGTAGTTGGACTTGAGACTTGAATCCAGGTCTTTTGAGTGTAAGCCTAATGTTCTTTCAATCATGCCAGGCCAACTCTCTAAATTATTATCTTTGAATACAGTTATAATACACTCATACACACAAAGAAAAATACCTCGACCATCGGCCATTGTTCATTGTTTTCCTTTTTCTGGGCAGCCTTAGCCTTAAGAAACGAAACATTTACATTTTCCATCCTGTTGATAATTAAACTCTAACAGCAAATGGCAAACTTCTGCAAGTCTAGAGGCTGGAGCAGTGTTGCTTTTTGTTGGAAAGCTGCCTAGTTTGTTTGATCGTAAACATCTGTTCCTGGAAAATGTTTTTTTTTCCCCCCAATGTTCAGGTTAAGAATTCATCCAGTGTATTTTTAGTAAATCCAGTTGTGCTACTGTTGAAAAACTTAATTCTCTGCTTCATCATTTTTAAGTTATTAAAGAGAAACAAAACAAGGCCACGCTGGATTTCATACTTCTTTGCTCTTCACAGCTGTCACCTTCAGGTAAGGTATAAATTACAAGTCCACCATTTTTGGTCAACACAGTGACCAAATGTGATTCCAGAGGATCAGTGTTGAAGAATATTGCCCACTTCCTAGAGAAGTGATGGAATTAAGATGCAGAATGAGATACATATTTATGGACATTGCCAATGTAGGGTTTGGTTTTGCCTGATCATGCATATCCATTACAAATGTTTTGATTCTTGCCCCCCATTCCCTACCCCCTTTTTGTCTGGAGGAGGTAGAGTGAGGAGTTTAGGAGAGAGAGAAAATAAGTACTATTAATTGTGAAATACATAAAGAAACAAATGAATAAACAAAATTAATAATAATATTAATTAATTTTGATTAAACATTAATAATAATAAACAAATAAATTTAAGGAATAAAAAAGAAGCAAAATTAAGGGAATAAAAAAATTGTAAAGACTTTAAAAAACTGAAGATTTAGGTTCATTGTGGGTATTATATCATATCCCTCTGATAAATTAGGAGGGTATACATTCTTATCTTTCTCTCCCCATTGACAAGCATAATGGCTTACACATAGTTCATAGTTCATGCTTAAGGAACGTTTGTTGAATTGAATTGAATAGTGAACCCTACTGGTGAAATAGAGAATAATTAATAATGTTTGATTTGGGATAGAATTTATTATGTTCTGTTCCTGGTTAGAATTAGTGGCTTTTCTTAAAGGGTTGGAGGGAAGGAAGGAAGGAAGGGAAGAAGAAAAGAAGGAAAGGTCAGTTGAAAACTTAAATAAGCATGCTTTTCGCACCAAAAAGGCTTTGTAAGTGAAGATGAATGGGTGACACTTGTACTATTTGTGAATTGGAATTGGACCAACAAATGTTTGACTGTTTCTGGAAATAAAAAAAAAGGACAAGGTTAGGTTTAATGGTCATTAATGTTGGCATTCAGTGGCGGTTGTGGCTCAAGTGACTTTTTGTTTTGATCATATTTACATGTCTCTTGAATGCTCTGTGTGTGTGTGTGTGTGTATGTTTGTATGTATGTGTATGTGTGAATTCCTGTGTATGCATACACACTGAAGAGCCAAGAGAGTCGTATTGTGAAAAGAAGACTGGTTGTGGAGTCAGAAGACATGTATTCAGATTCAGTTTCTATTTATTATAAGTGTGACCTTAGGCAAGTCAGTTAAATTATCTGAGACTCAGTTTCCCCATCTCTAAAATAAGGTATTCAGACTCTATGGTCTTCCGGTTTTAGATCTATAAACCCATGATCCTAAGCAAAGTAGCTCCTTACTTCATTTTTTCATTACAAATATTAATATTTTATGTTAGCACTTTATAATAGTACATGTCCCCGGGATTGTGAATTTTGAGGCACTATTTTCTGTGACTTTCTTTCAAACTGAAGGCCAAAGCAATTTAAAAAGCATATTTGTGAAGTATAATAACTTAATCAATTGGACCATTCAGTTTGATTCAAGAAACATTTATAAAGCACCTACTACATGCAAGGCATTGTGCTAGGCACTGAGATAGCTCTAGAGAGAAGAATGAAATAGTCCCCAACCTCCAAGATCACATTCTACTGGAATGATACACAATGTATGCAGAAGAATAAATACATCATCTATACAGAGGTCTGTGGAATTTGAGCTGGGAGGGATCTTCGAGGTCACTGAGTATAGCCAATGTGCTAGATCACTTGTTTTGAAAATGTGAATTTGGCTCGGTTTAATTGATGTATTAGGGAACATTTTGAGCATAACAAGAATTTTGACTTTGGCTCTGTGGAATTTCTTCCTTGGGAAAGAATGAGAGAACAGAGAAAACTGCATTACTTCACAATAACTCTCAAATTGCTGTCTTTCCAACACCTACTTCCTCAAGCAAACTTTAGGTCTTAGTCAAGGTAAAGGACCATTTATTGCAGTTCTTATGGTGCACTGCAGTAGGGGCTGTGAGTGGAGGAGGGCTGCTTCCCTTTCCTCCTCCCTCCCACCTTCTCTTTGGATTCAGGCTCAAGGTGGGAGTTGCAGCCTGCCCAACTTGCATGAGGCTCTTGCTCGATAGGGGTGCATGCTGAGTAAGCTGTGATTTCTGCCATTATTTATTGTAATCTATCTATCTATCTATCTATCTATCTATCTATCTATCTATCTATCTATCTTTCTTTCTTTCTTTCTTTCTTTCTTTCTTTCTTTCTTTCTTTCTTTCTTTCTTTCTTTCTTTCTTTCTTTCTTTCTTTCCTTCTTTCTTTTCCTTCCTTCCTTCCTTCCTTCCTTCCTTCCTTCCTTCCTTCCTTCCTTCCTTCCTTCCTTCCTTCCTTCCTTCCTTCCTTCCTTCCTTCCTCCCTTCCTGTCTTTATTCCTTTCTTTCTTCCTTTCTTTCACAATCGGGGTTAAGTGACTTGCCTAGGGTCACACAGCTAGTAAGTGTCAAGTGTTTGGTCTGAGGCTGGATTTGAACTCAGGGCTGGTGCTTTATCTACAGCACCACCTAGCTGCCCCAATATTTATGTATTTTTTAACCATTTTACATGTATAAAACTATGCTACCATTTTTATTAGATTCCTATCTTTTTTTTTAAAGTGTGTCACTGATGTTTTTGAACGTTGTACCCCAACCCTATTTTTCCCATAAGCCTTATGCTTTTTTATTGCATGATTTTGTTGGTGAGATGTTTTCTGAGAACACATGTGTTGGGTTATAAAAGACCTGGCTGCATAATCCCTTTACTTTACAGATGAGGTAACTAAGGCCAAATGAGGTCAGGTGACTTATCCTCAGTCTCACAAATAGTATAGGCAGAGCCAGGATTCAAATCCAGGTCACTTTCATTCCAAATCCTGACTTGTGATTTCATAGGTACAGGGAGCTTCCCGGGGAGGAAAATCCATCTATCCTTTACAAATGCAGGTAGATAACTGTTCCCCAACTTAGAATTTTGAAAGGTTGCCTGGGGCATTGAGATGTGTGACTTGCCTTGGGTCACATCTAGCATATTTGTGTCAAGGCCTGACTTGAGTCCACATTGTCCTCATTACAAGCCAGCCCATAATCTATACCACATTGTTTCTCATTCAGCATGACGCAAAATAATTTCAATATGGAGAGAGCTGCCAATAACTGGAGGGAATCAAGAAAGACCTAATGTAGGAGGTGGCACCAGACTTGTCCTTTGAAGGAAGCTAGGAATTCTAAGAGAGAGGGCATTCCAGACATAAGGGTATGCCAGCAAAGGCACCAAAATGGGTCAAGGACTGTCATTTACAGGGAAGAGCTGGCCAAGACATTTTAACTGGAATGAAAAGGACATTTTATCCACATTTCAAAAAGACGAACACTGATCCCATACATTTCCTTGACCCTAGAATAAAAACTCTATGCGTATTCAATACTAACTTGCTTAAGTACCTTGAAAGTCTTGACAAACCTCATTATTTTATATGATTCTGTTACTATTTCCTTGTTTATAAAAACTGGCTGAAAGGCATAGGAAATATTCCCTATGAACCATAAGACTTTAGAAATTATGCTTTTTAAAGTCCTTTTGAAATCTCAATAACAGTGTAAATAAAGATTGGAGCTAAAAGCTTTGCTTGAAGTTCATTGCAAACAGAATCCTTTGTGTTCCAAAGCAAACTCTTTGTGAAATAGTAACCCCAAAAGTTATACATTGATTCTCAGAATAGGTAACGGGTAGATATCCACATATGCCTGAAATGGTGCAGATGTAGTTCCATTGAAAACTTAAAATGCCATCTCAAATGCCTAAGTTAAAAAGAAACTAATGAAGGTTTTTGTGGTAGTGGTTGTTTATTATACTCTGGGTCTATTTAAAGAAAAAAATATTTTAGGATTTTATTCAGAAAATTTAAAAAAGTAACTGCTGATTCATCGAAGCCCTCCAAGGACTACTTTCTATTCTGATTTCAGAAATCTGTAGACAAATCTAAAAGTGGTATTGCGTAGAAAGGAAATGAATGGAAAGAATGAAAGTACTAGCAATTATAAGAGAATCAATTATTATGGGCATAGTTTAGTACTTTTAGTACTGTGATTTCACTGGGGAGGAGGTCAGCACTCCCTTCACTGAGGTACATCTCTTCTCCTCCATGACTTAATATCTAGTGCCATGAATTCCTGTGGCCCATGTATACATCTATATTTATATATATATATATATATATATATATATATATATATATATATATATATACAATTATATACATATATAATAATACATATATGTACATGTGCCTACTTTATATACTACATGTACTTTCTATAGGAATACTATATACAATATTCTAGATATATAGTATAGTATATGTAGTATGTGTAGTATGTATAGTATATATGCTGTACTAAGTAGCATATAATATAGCACAAAGGTTCCCAAACTTATTTGGCCTACTGCTCCCTTTAAAAAAAAAAATTACTCAGCACCCCCCCCCCGAAATCTACTTTCTTTAACCATGTAACATTTTGTTTTTGAAATTTATGTCATTTCAAAAAACACAAAATATATTTTTTAAAATGATGCATCTTAAATTTAATAATTTATTATACATTTGTGGGCTTTTTTTCTGCATTGAAATTTTGATGATGCAATATTGTGTCATGTAACCATGCAGTATCATATTATAAACAAGTCATTACATGCACATATTCCTGCCGATGCATGCTGGATGCCCCGACAAAGCAGCATAGGCTCACCTGCCATCACTTGCTTATTAAGACCTATTGGCAGATTTGACCACTGATTGGTTATAAATTACATTTTGTGTGTTTATTTGGAAAGTAATGTAATCACTATGACTTTAACTCTGTTACACAACAGATGAAACATGTATGAATAGTTTTTTAAAAATTTCTTCTCTTCTTTCCTTATGCTTCTACTGCTCCCTTATTTTTATTCAACACCTCCCAGTTGCACCCAAGGCTACTACCATCCCCCTGGTATGGTTTCAGTGCCCCCCCCGGGTATATGCTACTAGTTTGGTATAGTATATATACTATATATAGAAAGCATATATGTATACATACATATATGTATGATTATCTTATGTTCATATATAATATATTAGATATAATATGATATGACATGTTTTATAATTATAATATATACACATATAAATCATCATTTTCACATGTTTACCTATCTTTTGGTGATGAAGATCTATGATAATAGAGTAATATTACGATGATAATACATCACTGGACTCATATTTAAAATTTTTCAAGATGAGTAAGACCTTCCATGTGCTGCTATCACTCTGCTAGCCTCTCCTTCATGTACTCCAAGGTGTGATGAAAGATCAGAGGAGGATTTTATTGAAGGACTGACTACACATGAGAGCTAACCTTATTTTGGGTGATGATATGGTATGAATTTACAAGAATGTACTACATTTGCCATGGGGTGTCTTGGGAGGTGAATGGCTGCTGTTCTGGGAATCGGTGGAGTGATTGATAACCAAATCTACACTTCTTGCCTTATCCTAGGCCCTAAAATATGGTGACAGTCTCAATCAAACTAAAGTCAAAGCTTAACTTTATTATCATTATTTTATTTATTTATTATTCATTATATTATTTATTATGATTTTAACTTTATCTTAAAGTAATTCAGCAGTTCATCCAAAATAGATGCTTATTTTGATTTTGAACAAGACTATAATCTTCCTTGACTAAAATAATAAAAAAAAAATTATGTGCTTTTTTTTTGCTTTTTGGTGAGGCAATCAGGGTTAAGTGACTTGCCCAGGGTCACACAGCTAGTAAGTGTCATGTGTCTGAGACTGGATTTGAACTCATATCTTCCTGATTCCAAGGCTGGAGCTCTACCCACTGTGAGCTTATTATCTGCTTTTTAAGAAGCTGTTTCGCTTTTATTGAAAGGCTTTGAGGAGAGCTGAAGTGATAGCCTGCCCAGTAAGGCAGAGAAGTTAGTCTTTCGGGTTATAGTTTGTCCTGGGTTGTTAATGGGGTCTCCCAATATGAAAAATCTGGGATTCTCTTCACAGGTACGACGGTATTTTAATACCTGTATTCTCCTGGTGACGATATATGCCCTTTCCGCATCTAAATCAGTAATTGTAGTTACAATCTTAGTTGTACTAAGTGGTAAGGGACTGTTTCCTGTGCGACAAGGGATGTTTGTGGTATCTTCCCCTGCTGCTATCTACTCCGTCCTGCTTGGCTGTGGCCTAGCTTGGGGGAGCAGGAACTGGTATTTTTTTTTGTGTGTGTGTGTCACCATTTATTAAAGCTGGACCACCCTGCCTGAGTGAGCATCTCCTGGTGGTGTCTTCTCACAGTTGTTTCCCAGCTGTCTGCTTCATTGTTACATTGTCTCAGGCTGTGCCTCAGTGTGTACTTGAAGTATTTGGCTTGACCTCCCCATGGGCAACAGCCTTTCTTCAGCTCCGAGCAAAACAGCTGTTTGGTATTCTTCTGTCATCCTCTCTTCTCTCCAGGCTTGCCCAGTTGAGGCGATTTGGGGGGATTGAAACTTTGACACCTGGCAAGAGCCTCAGTTTCAGGACTTAGTTGTGGGAGGCCTGGCCTGAATGCTTGTTCTTGATTGGGTAAGGTTGATAAAAAATGGATACAGTAACAAACAATGATGACACAGTTGCTGTGTTCAAACTGGCCTGGGTAGTATTGGAACAGTCCGGGCATTGTTGCCTCTGATTCTAATCAGAAGCTTGTGTTTCTGCACTCCTCTAAAGTCTCTTTGTGAAGTGGAAAAGATATTCCTCAGGTAGAAAAACCATATTATTAAGACCAGGTTTGCCTGGGGCATATTTACACACTATCCCTGTCTTTTTCAGACATATTGTTAGCCCATATGTCTAGAAATCTGATTTTTTTAAAAGCCACGTGACTGAAAAAAATAGTCTGCTGTTCAAAAATTGAATGGCGGATTTAAAACAATGCATAAGCTAGTAATTACCATGTGAACCACGCTGCCTGTCTTTTGCCCTGTTTTGCCTTTGGGTAAATGTAATAATAAATGTTTTTTTAAAAAATAACACAATATAGAAGAAATTCATCCAGAACTCCTAAAATAAAAACAAAATGCACTATCCCCTATTTCCTGAAAAACATAATCGCACAAATTTAGTTTTTAATAAGGGTCTTATGACAATCTTTAATTGGTTAGATAATTTGTAAATGCCTAGGGCATTACAAGAATAGTTAGTAAGTTTTTTTTTTTAACCTTGGGCTGGTAAAAACCCATGAAAACTATGGACTCTTAGACTACTAGTCCCATTGGTATTATAAAACTTGTCTAAATATTATCATGATTATTGCATTTTAAGATTTCATAAAGTTCAATTTTAATATGCAATTTTGTGTCAAGTATATGTATATATGTATATTATATATACATATTTATATACTATATGACTACTGAATGTAATAATATATGGAAAGCATTTTACAAGCCTTCAAGTACCAAATAAATGTCAATTAGTATCAACATGATTAATATTATCTCATTCTTGTTCACTTCATTTTCATCTTTTTTTGGTGAAGTTCAGCTAGAAACAGCTTTGCAATGAGTCACTAACTTGATATTATTCTATTTTATTTAATATTCACTGTAGTATCTAACAGTTCGATAAAGCAACTCTTTTTTAAGTGAATAAAGTTATTGGGCTATAAGCTCATCTATTCTAGGTCCACAAAAAAAATCTTTTAGGATAATTCCAGTAACAGATGGGATTACTATGTATGTTTGTTCCTGTGTGATTTTTGTTCTTTTTGCTAGGCCTCTATGTTCTGAAATCATTTTATTCCATGTAGCTTAGAGATTGAATATTGATTATGGCAACAACATCTATTAAAACTGTTTTCTTGAATTTTTAGGTACCAGTCTTTTGCCCAGGTGTTTTTTGTGTACTATGATTCTTTCTGTGCTAATGGTCCAGTTTCAGTATGTTTTATTTGTTGAATTCCCACAAGGATATCTTGAGGCCTGTTTTTTGTAGATATGTCATCTGTAAGTTTTTGAATGATTGTGAACTTATGTTGAATAATTCTAGCCACAAGATTGTATAACTAGGTAGGCGTTAAGTTTTTATAACCCATAAGCCAAATACAGTGATAGATTGCCCGCTATCAACTGTTGCCTTGCATAATCATTGATCAATAAGTCCTGGCTCCTTAAGAATAGTCTCATATGTACTATCCAGTGGGAATGGCTCGCTTCTAAATTATGATAAAAAATCCTTAAGTTTCTATATATAAATCTGCAT
This sequence comes from Phascolarctos cinereus, assembly GCF_003287225.1. NCBI lineage: Eukaryota > Metazoa > Chordata > Mammalia > Diprotodontia > Phascolarctidae > Phascolarctos > Phascolarctos cinereus. Next base: position 250,317,005 of record NW_027555514.1, read on the forward strand.
GATTTAGCCCTTTGTTTAATGCCCCCCCTCTTTTTTCTCAGCATACTGTTGACTGAGTTCATAAAGCTATTACTCAAAGAAAACCTTTGGATTCCATTCTGGGATCTTAGCCATTTCATAAACCACTTTCAGTTACATTATAAAAATGCAAATGGTGTGTCTGTCCTTATCAGTCTTTATAATTGCTTAAGTGATAACTCTGTTTCAAAAATATTTCTGTGTTTTTTACTTGTTCAACTAGGTGTTCTGAGAATATGTACAGTATAATATAATATAATATGTAATACATATCAGTCCTCTTATTTCTTTTCTTAAGTGTCTGTTAAATTTTCTATAGGCATTAGATAAGACTGTGTTAAGCATTTAGACACTTGTGTTTTGTAAAAATTGCATGTATTTTTTAAATGACTTTTTATCAACCTGTTATGGCCCATTTTAGAGTTTTGAAAGTTGACATTCAGACTAGTATTTGCATATATTTAGTTGCTTTAAATGTGTTTTTCCTGTTGAGCTTTTACTTTTACTTCAGATTGCCAATAAATCTTTTGCCCTACATAACCATGGCTTTCTCCTTAATAGCTTTATGCTCAGTGTGTCTTGGCTGGAGGTGATCAAGCTATTACTTTAATCTATTTGGTTTAATTTGGCCTCCAAAGCCAAACTTGAAGCCTTCAGTCTCTCCAGATGGGGATTGGAGGTCAGCAGAGAGGTTAGGACAGAATAGGTGGGTAGACTTGAGAAATGTCACCAGATAGATGGTTATTAAGTCATGGGAACCAGTGAGATCACCAAATGAAGCAGTAAAGAGGGAGAAAGCAAGAAAGCCCAGGACAGAACCCTGAGACATACCTATAGTTAGATAGCATGAACTGATAAGGATCCAGCAAAGGAGATTGAGGAGCTTCTAGATCTGTAGGAGGAGAAACCAAGACATAATGATGTCCCAAAAACCAAGAAGAGATATTAAGGAAGAGAGGGTGATCAGCAGTGTCAATGGCTGCAGAGAAGTTGGGAAGAATGAGGATTGAGAAAAAGCCATTATAAGGGGTTAAGAAGAGAATGAGAGAAGAAAAAATGGAGGCATTTATGTTTTTTTTTCAAGAAGTTTTGCCAAAAAAAGGCAGTGGAGATATAGGGGGGCTGAAAGGATCAGGTGAGAGTTTTTTGAGGGTGGAGGAGAAATGGGTATTTGTAGGCAGTAGGGAAGGAGCAAGTGGAGAGGGAAAGATTGAAAATAAGTGTAAGAGTGGGCAACCACAGAGGGGATAATCTGTAGCTGTGTAATAAATATATATAATGTCCATGGAAAGAGTGGGTAGAAGCTTAGGGAACACATGTAGGCAAATCAACTCATACCCTTAGTGCTACATGGCCCCACACGTCCTTTCTCTTTTCATGTGTTCTTATGCTTGATGTCTGGGTGCAATATCTCAGCTCTCCAACATCTCACTGGCTCTGTTCTTCTCCACAGTTTTACTCTCAGTTGCCAGTGTTAGTTCTCTCTATAACTCATAATTGGCTCTCTTCGCTGCTTCCAGAAGCCATACTTTTTGTAGAAACTTTCTGCCCCCCTCACTCTCTCTGTCAGTGTGTGTAGTTCTCTGCTTTCTACTAGATACGGTTGTTGTTTGTCCTTCATTCTCGAAGAGGACCGTGACGTCAGGAAGGTGATGCCATGACATGCAAGTGAATTGGATTTAAGTGAGAGATGACTGTACAAAGTCACCACCCTCACTTTCTCCTCCAGAGCCATCTGGGCCCAGTGGTAAGATATAGATCAGGACAGTCAGAGGGTGTTTCCTATTAGATGAGTAGCTCTGCTGTAAGTCATCATGGTCAATTAAAAAAAAAAAGGAAAAAGAAAAACCTCTACCAACTACTAGTAGAGGTGATGGGGTTACATTTCACAGAACAGCTCTGATGTACCTCACTTATCATTCAGCACTGATACACTGGCCATCATGGACATGGGCAATCTTGGATCATCCAGTGAAAAGTTGCGCCTTTAATTCTATCAGAGAATGTCCCTCTAAGGAAGGGGATGATAAGGTATAGGCTCATCTTTGTACTATGTTTTAACACGTTAAGCCCTTGTCCCTCAATAACATACCCTTTACTTTTCTGTGTGATGTGGATGAGGTCGATCAACTCCCACTACCCTTACCTTCCACATTCTTAGGTTGAACTAAGATCTGTTACTCAGCAACCTGTTGTCCTAACATCTGCCTTTTGAGGTCAAGTAGACTAGTCTAACCCTTCTTCCCCATGAAGACCCTTTAGATACTTGTGAAGTTAGCCATTATATACTCTCTTGATCTTCTTTTCCCATGAAAAATGGTGCTGGATCCTTTACCTATTTGGCAGTTTCCTTTGGCTCAATCTCTTCATTCTCCTGGTCATATTCCTTTGGCCGTGGTCTATTTTGGCAAGGTCTTTCCTAAAAGGTGGTACTCAGAATGACATGTCACTCCAGATAGAATCCAGTGGGTCACAGTACTTCCAATCACATAGTATATATGAAGGACCTCCCTGTAAGGCACTGAGCCGGGTGCTGGGGTTAAAAAGACAAAATTGAATTAGTTCCTGGCCTTAAGAAGCTTACAGCTAGCTTAAAAAGAAATTGTGATTTTTTACAAATAACAAGCAATAAATTAATTAGCAGTAGTTTAAGGGGTATTTCAATTTTGTAGTTTTTCCTCTGTGCTATAGTGGTGAATCAGAGATGCCAGGAGCTGAGAATATGTGAACTTGTTCAGGCAGAGCTCATATTATGTAAGCCTTGGAGGGATTTTTATATCAGTAGAATTATTTATGGGAGGGATGTGAAAATGTGAGCTTTTGAAATCACATCATAAAAATCAGTGGTTTTTACTGAAGTTTCCTTTCCAACTCTCACTTCAGGTTAAAGGATTTGTTTTTGTCTCCTTCTTGTTCTCCTACCCCTCATGCTCACTTTGGTTGTATATCTAAGGAAAAATGACACTTTATTTTTCCTTTCAATGTTCCATATTCAAACCATCCTGTTATATTGTCTGTGAAACAACAATATCAGTGATTTTGGCTTTTGCTAGGAGAAATTTAACTGTTTCCAACTCCCATCCAGCTGGTGGTATAGTGTATAGAGTGTCAAGCGTAGGACTGTGTTCAAATCCAGCTGTAGATACTTTTAGCTGGGCAACTTACTTAATCTCTGTTTGCCTCAATTTCCTCAACTGTAAAATGGAGATAATAATAGCACCTACCCCACAGAGTTGTTGTGAAGATCAAATGAAATAGTTGTAAAGCACTTAACACAATGCCTGGCATGTAGTAGGCCCTATAGAAATATTTATTCTTTTCTTTCCCCTTCCTTCCCCTCCTTTCCCCATCATCTTTGTCTTCGTAAGCCCAGAATCAGAGATTTTGCTCCAGTGGGGAACTATGGTGCTGAATTTAGAAGGCTGTGAGAATACTTGCAGTTTTTGAACCAATAGAAATAACAGAGCTTAGTACCTGCTTAGCTAGAATAATAGGAAGCGATCAGATGTGAAACTGTTTCCACCAGGTAGCTGTACCCCTAAGTCACCTCCTTTCTAACCCCATCCCTACTTTTATTTTCCTCCATGAATCCTAGCTTAGTAAAGGCTGCTTCTTGCCCACCCCTGCTTCCACTGACTTTATCTTAAACTTGATTTAAGGATGTGTTCCTGCTTGCCTCAGGTGCAAAAATGGCTAGCTATGTCTTTTCTTGAAATTTCATCATTGCCTATTTGTCTTGTGCTATGTTTTGAGCTGGAGGGGGTTGTAGAGGTCATCTGTCCTTTAGAATAGTTCAGTTACTTGCCCAAGACCACTCAGTATGGGTACCAGAGTTAAATTTGGTCCTGTATGTTTGGTCCCGTATTATAGGATCGTAAAGAATCACACAGGGTCACAGATTTAGAGTTGGAAGAGACTTTCAATGTCTTTGTGACCAGCTCTTTCATTTTACAGATGATATAACGGAGACTTGGAGAGGTTAAGTGATTTGCCCAGGTTCTCACAGCCAGTAAGATTAAGGCAGATTTCAAACCCAGGTCTTCAGGTCCAGCACCCTGTCCACTATCCCACGCTGCCTCTCATGTCCTCTGACTCCAAATTCATCACACTTTCCATAGTACTACACTGCCTTTTAGATACCATAACCCCTTGCAAGTCTTTGAGAGATCAATGGCTGTATAATTTTGGACAAATTCCTTAACTTTTGGGTTATCTAGGGGAGGAATGTCAAACATATGGCTTGGGCTCATGAGGCCCACAACACTTCAGATGGCTAGAACTATATTAAAATGTAATTGGGAAATGTTTAACAAAATAAAGAAAAATACAGTACAATATAGAGAATTGTAAATTGTGGTTTTGTAAGTCAATATTGTAGCCCTGCAGGGATTCATTTCAATTTGAGGTGGATACTACTTTTCTAGGTAACTAACTCTCCAAGACTATAAGTTGCAGAAAAGGTCTGACCTGCATCGGTTGAATGAGTTTACTCACCAGAGAGAGTCTTTTACTGATGAATTAATTCACAGGTCCATTCCCAGGCTCTATCGCTATTTTGCTTTAAAGTTCAACTCAGGTGTTACCACCTTCATTTTTGTCCTTGCTCCTTACAACCAATAGGGTTCTTTCCTTCCTCATTTATTTGAAGTGGGAATTTTTTTTTTAGGCAATAGATGTTAAGTGAGTTTCCCAGTGTCACACAGCTATTAAGTGTCAGGGTGGATTTGAACTTAGGTCCTTCAGACTGCAGGGCTGATGCTTTTTCTGCTGTGTCCCCTATTTGCCCCTGCAATGGGAAATATTTTAAAGTTACATTTTTCATTCCTTTTTTTGTTTGGGGAACTCACACTGATGCAGTTTACCAATGGATGCAAATACATAGATCAATTACTAGTCTTAGGGGTTGTCTGGGCGCTGAAAAATTAACTTACCTGTGATCACACAGTTAGTATGGTTCAGAAACAGAATGGATCCCGGACTTCTTGCCTCCAAGACAGGCCTTCTATCCACTCATTATATAACAATGCCTTTCTTTCATTGCTTTAGCAGTCATTCGCTTGAAGAAATTCGGTATACTTCCATTATTGTTTTTTTAACTATTAGAATACTTTGTTAGGGTTACTGACCATTTCACACTCCTCTTATCCTCATTCTATAAAGTCCAGTGGCTCCATATTACCTCCTTTGTTTCAGTTTAAATTCCATCATAACCTGGCCCCCTCCTACATTTCCATTATTCTTATGCCTTACTCTGCTTCATGTACTCTACAATCCAGTGACACTGGCCTCCTGGTAGAAAATCCATCTCCTCAGTCTGTGTCTGTTCACCGTCTGTCCCCCATGCTTGGAACTCTCTCCCTTCTTCCTTACTTCTGCCTTCTGGCTTCCTTGTTTTCCTTCAAATCTCAGCTAGCCATCCCCCCCTTCAGCAAGAAGCCTTTCCCAGGCCCCCTTATTGCCAGTGCTTTCCCTCTGGATATTTTCTCCAATTTATACTCTCTATATCCTGTTTCTATATACTTGTTTGCATATTGTCTCTCTCATTAGACTATAAGCTTCTTTATGGCAGGGATGATTAGGTTCCTGGAACATAGTAGGCACTTAATACATTTTTTTTGCTTGATTGCTTTTTGCCTTTCTTTACATCTCTAGCCCTTAGCATAGTGCCTGACACACAGTAGGATCTTAATAACTACTCATTGACTTAAATAGTTGACCAGTTTATCAAATGAATATCTTGGGAATATTATGACCCCTCTACTTGTTATAAAGTAGGCTAGTTCACTGTCTTTGTTTTAAAGCAAAACAAAGGTGAAACATTGACATTACCACTACTGTTGATGTTGCATTAAAATAAGGCTCATAAATTTGGAGATGAAAAGGGACCTTAGAAGTCATTTGGTTCAACTCTGTCATTTTCCACTTTTGGAAACTGAGACCAGGAGAGGTTAAGTGTATTGCCCAGACTCATACCATGTGAAGTAGGTTGGCTGTGAGTTTTATGATTTCCATTTTGTGGATGAAGAACCTGAAGCTCAGAGAAAGAAGTTAAGTGGTTCAGGGAAGAGGCACTTCAGGGGTAACTAGGTGGCACAATGGATATAGACTGCTGGGCCCTGGAATCAGTAAGTTCAAGTCTGGGCCCTCAGACCATTACTAGTTGTATGACCCTGAGCAAGTCACTTCACCCTGTTTGCCTCAGTTTCCTCATCTGTAAAATGAGTTGGAGAAGGAAATGGCAAACCACTCAGTATCTTTGCAAAGAAAACCCCAAATGGGGTCACAAAGAGTCGGACCTGACAGAAATAAGAAACAAGACCACCAGCCCAGGAAGTGCCAGAGTTAGAATTTGAACCCAGTCCCTCTGACTCTCAGTGTAATTTTTTTTTCTACTATACTACCTTTCCTTTGATTTTGACCAGAGAGGAAAGAGGGGGGAAAAATTAAGGCAGATGGAAAAACTGAGAAGGTGTATGTTTGATTGACAGCAAATATAAAGAATTCTTCAGAAAGGAAATGAAATGCCTCTAGCAGATGAAGTGTGTAAATTTTCCCCTTCTACTTTAGAATGAGAAGAAGAATAACGTTTTATGAGCAAGTTGTGTTTGAAAGATCTTTTGGAAGTACAGATGCAGGGGGAAAGGAAAAGGATGTACGTTTTTGATTAGAAGCTTCATGTGACTTAGCAAAGCTTTCACTTTGGGGAGATAACTCAGCATTTCTCCTTCCATTACTTGAATGCAAAAACATTAGTCATGGGAAATGTACATGACTAACTAGATCTGAAAGCCTGAGCTAAAGTTTTAATGTGCATTTAGGGTTATATGACAGGGATGTTTTGTTTCCAAATGGAATTTGCTGGGCTTTTTCCTTTGTGTTTCCTCTCTGTGACGTTAGACAAGTGACGTCCATTTTTAAAAAAATCTGGATATTGTTTAAGCTTCTTGTCTATGGTATTCCACCTTTAGTTTGTAAAGAGAACAGAGAATAATAATTTTAGATTTTATCTAGCAGAATACCAGAGGAATGGTAAGCATTTCAGCTCTTCTTGGGAAAGCAAGACTCTTTTCCCTCCCCCCATTATCTTTTATTAAATATACTGAGAGATATTATGATACTACTCTAGTCTATGGATATGCTAGAGCCAGCTCATAGTGGCTCAAAAGAGCTGATTGTTAAATTTTCAGTGTGAGCATTTATACCTTGGAAATCGGCAAATCTATAAATCTTAATTTATTATCTTGTTGACTGTATAGATTTAAGAAAGTGACAGAGAAAATGTTAATAATTCAGATTAAATTTCAAAGGGGTGCCTTGGGTACATTGCCCCCAACACCCTCCAAAGAGCAGGTTGTTGAAACATTTACCAGCCCTGCCTTGCCTATACCTAGTATATGATAGTGAATTCTTAAGATTATAGGACCCTATAGCATCATAGATTTGTAACTAGAAAGTACCTTAAAGGTTCAACCCTCTCATTTTATAGATGAGGAAACTGAAGCCCAGAGGTCAAATTAAGAGACTTAGGTTCTAAAACCAGCTCTGCCATTCCCAATAATACTAACAACAAAAAAGTTAATTAAAAAACAAAACAAAGCAAAACAAACAACCCAACCAGGTAGACATAGCCATGGGAAAAAGCTGTCTCTGCTTTAGGAACCTTAATCCTTTAAAATCTGGAGCTGGTGACACATAATTGTCAAGTTCAAAGGCATGCCTGGCCAATTGTGTTCTTTCATTCCCATAATCCTGGCTACTGGGGCAGCTGAGGCTGTTAGTTCTTTTGAGATTGGGAGCTCTGAGCTGCACTGGACTAAGCCTATCTGGTGTCCTCATCACATCCAGCACCAATATAATGAGTCTCCAAGGGCAGAGGGCCTCCAGACTGCCTAAGGAAGAGAGAAACAGCTCATGCTGGGGAAAGAGCTGGTAAAATCTCTTGTGAGATCAGGAGTGTGACCCCCACCTTTGAGGAGGTCCTGTATTTTGATCTTTCCTGGGTAAGATAGGGAAACCCAGACTTTAAGAAAAAGAAAAAAAAGACAAAGAAAAAAGGACATATATTTCATGTGTCCTGCGGTTTGGATGGAATGAGTAGTTTTAATATTCTTTTTGAAGATTTGTCTATTTCCATGTGTGTAAATTAAAAGTGACTTCAGAAATTCTCTTCTTGCCTGGATTGGTCACCTACTTTGAGCAAAATTTAGCATGTTTGGGTGAGAAATGTAAGATGCCATAACATTCATTAAAGAGAGAGAAGGAAAAGATTTGCACCCAACAGACAGCTATGAAAATGCCCATATGTCTTTCCTCCTTGTTTGTTGTAAAGCTTTATTCCATGTGTGGAGTTCCCCTAAAATTTTCTGATGTGATAGAATAAACAATGTTTATTTACTCAGTGGAGCAAATGTTTGAAGAATTGAACAAAATAGGGGGAAAGAAATCTTCCTCATTAAAAACAAACAAAAACTTCA